>NW_018404790.1:1054112-1112362 GCF_002113885.1 Mizuhopecten yessoensis | reverse complement strand
ATCTTTCTTACAGACTGCACTACTTGTTTTGTTGTAACACAATGAGACACATCGGACTTGTCTTACCTACAGACTGCCTTACTGGTTTTGTTGTAACACAATGATGCACATCTGACTTATCTTACCTACAGACTGCCCTACTGGTTTTGTTGTAACACAATGAGACACATCTGACCTATCTTACTTACAGACTTCCCAACTGGTTTTGTTGTAACACAATGACATACATCTGACTTATCTTACTTACGGAATGCCCTACTGGTTTTGTTGTAACACAATGATACACATCTGACTTATCATACCTCCTGGTTTTGTTGTAACACAACGAGACACATCTGACTTATCTTACTTACAGACTGCCCTACTGGTTTTCTTGTAACGCAATTATGCACATCTGACTTATCTTACTTACAGACTGCCCTACTGGATTGTTGTAACACAATGAGACACATCTGACTTATCATACCTCCTGGTTTTGTTGTAACACAACGTGACACATCTGACTTATCTTACTTACAGACTGCCCAACTGGTTTTGTTGTAACACAATGATGCACATCTGACTTATCTTACTTATAGACTGAACTACTGGTTTTGTTGTAACACAATGATGCACATCTGACTTATCTTCCTTACAGACTGCCCAACTGGTTTTGTTGTAACACAATGATGCACATCTGACTTATCTTACTTATAGACTGAACTACTAGTTTTGTTGTAACACAATGATGCACATCTGACTTATCTTACTTATAGACTGAACTACTAGTTTTGTTGTAACACAATGATGCACATCTGACTTATCTTACTTATAGACTGAACTACTAGTTTTGTTGTAACACAATGATGCACATCTGACTTATCTTCCTTACAGACTGCCCAACTGGTTTTGTTGTAACACAATTAGATACATCTGACTTATCTTACCTACAGACTGCCCTACTGGTTTTGTTGTTCGCAATGAGACACATCTAACTTATCTTATTTACAGACTGCCCTACTGGTTTTGTTGTTACACAATGAGACACATCTGACTTATCTTACTTACAGACTTCCCAACTTGTTTTGTTGTAACACAATGAGACATATCTGACTTATCTTACCTACAGACTGCACTACTGGTTTTGTTGTAACCCAATGATATACATCTGACATGGCTTACTTACAGACTGCCCAACTGGTTTTGTTGTAACACAATGAGACCCATCTGACTTATCTTTCCTACAGACTGCCCAACTGGTTTTGTTGTAACCCAATGATATACATCTGACATATCTTACTTACAGACTGCCCTACTGGTTTTGTTGTAACACAATGATGCACATCTGACTTATCATACCTCCTAGTTTTGTTGTAACGCAATTAGACACATCTGACCTATCTTACCTACAGACTGCCCTACTGGTTTTGTTTTAACACAATGATATACATCTGACTTATCATACCTCCTGGTTTTGTTGTAACACAATTAGACACATCTGACCTATCTTACTTACAGACCGCCCAACTGGTTTTGTTGTAACACAATGAGACACATCTGACCTATCTTACTTACAGACTTCCCTACTGGTTTTGTTGTAAAACAATGAGACACATCTGACCTATCTTACTTACAGACTTCCCAACTCGTTTTGTTGTAACCCAATGACATCCATCTGACATGTCTTACTTACAGAATGCTGGTTTTGTTGTAACACAATGGGACACATCTGACATATCTTTCTTACAGACTGCACTACTTGTTTTGTTGTAACACAATGAGACACATCTAACGCAATTATGCACATCTGACTTATCTTACTTACAGACTGCCCTACTGTATTGTTGTAACACAATGAGACACATCGGACTTGTCTTACCTACAGACTGCCTTACTGGTTTTGTTGTAACACAATGATGCACATCTGACTTATCGTACCTACTGGTTTTGTTGTAACACAATGGGACACATCTGACATATCTTTCTTACAGACTGCACTACTTGTTTTGTTGTAACACAATGAGGCCTGGTTTTGTTGTAACACAATGATACACATCTGACTAATCTTACTTACAGAATGCCCAACTGGTTTTGTTGTAACACAATGAGACGCATCTGACTTATCTTACCTACAGACTCCCCTACTGGTTTTCTTGTAACGCAATGATGCACATCTGACTAATCTTACTTACAGACTGACCAACTGGTTTTGTTGTAACACAATTAGGTACATCTGACCTATCTTACCTACAGACTGCCCTACTGGTTGTGTTGTTACACAATGAGACACATCTGACTTATCATACCTCCTGGTTTTTTTGTAACGCAATTAGACACATCTGACCTATCTTACTTACAGACTTCCCAACTTGTTTTGTTGTAACACAATGAGACACATCGGACTTGTCTTACCTACAGACTGCCTTACTGGTTTTGTTGTAACACAATGATGCACCTCTGACTAATCTTACTTACAGACTGACCAACTGGTTTTGTTGTAACACAATGAGACACATCTATGAGACACATCTGACTTATCTTACCTACAGACTGCCCAACTGGTTTTTTTGTAACACAATGATGCACATCTGACTAATCTTACTTACAGACTGCCCAACTGGTTTTGTTGTAACACAATTAGATACATCTGACTTATCTTACCTACAGACTGCCCTACTGGTTTTTGTTGTAACCCAATGATATACATCTGACATGTCTTACTTACAGACTGCCCAACTGGTTTTGTTGTAACACAATGAGACACATCTGACTTATCTTACCTACAGACTGCCCAACTGGTTTTGTTGTAACCCAATGATATACATCTGATATATCTTACTTACAGACTGGCCTACTGGTTTTGTTGTAACACAATGATGCACATCTGACTTATCATACCTCCTGGTTTTTTTGTAACGCAATTAGACACATCTGACCTATCTTACCTACAGACTGCCCTACTGGTTTTGTTGTAACCCAATGAGACACATCTGACATATCTTTCTTACAGACTGCACTTCTTGTTTTGTTGTAACACAATGAGACACATCTGACTTGTCTTACCTACAGACTGCCCTACTGGTTTTGTTGTAACACAATTAGACACATCTGACCTATCTTACTTACAGACTGCCCAACTGGTTTTGTTGTAACCCAATGATATACATCTGACGTATCTTACTTACAGAATGCACTTCTGGTTTTGTTGTAACACAATGATGCACATCTGACTTATCATACCTCCTGGTTTTGTTGTAACGCAATTAGACACATCTGACCTATCTTACCTACAGACTGCCCTACTGGTTTTGTTTTAACACAATGAGACACATCTGACTTATCATACCTCCTGGTTTTGTTGTAACACAATTAGACACATCTGACCTATCTTACTTACAGACTGCCCAACTGGTTTTGTTGTAACACAATGATATACATCTGACGTATCTTACTTACAGAATGCACTTCTGGTTTTGTTGTAACACAATGATGCACATCTGACTTATCATACCTCCTGGTTTTGTTGTAACGCAATTAGACACATCTGACCTATCTTACCTACAGACTGCCCTACTGGTTTTGTTTTAACACAATGAGACACATCTGACTTATCATACCTCCTGGTTTTGTTGTAACACAATTAGACACATCTGACCTATCTTACTTACAGACTGCCCAACTGGTTTTGTTGTAACACAATGAGACATATCTGATCTATCTTACTTACAGACTTCCCTACTGGTTTTGTTGTAACACAATGAGACACATCTGACCTATCTTATTTACAGACTGCCCAACTGGTTTTGTTGTAATCCAATGACATACATCTGACATGTCTTACTTACAGAATGCCCAACTGGTTTTGTTGTAATCCAATGACATACATCTGACATGTCTTACTTACAGAATGCCCAACTGGTTTTGTTGAAACACAATGAGACACATCTAACTGTTCTTACTTACAGACTGCCCTACTGGTTTTCTTGTAACGCAATGATGCACATCTGACTTATCATACCTCCTGGTTTTGTTATAACACAATGAGACACATCTAACTTTTCTTACTTACAGACTGCCCTACTGGTTTTGTTGTAACACAATGAGACACATCTAACTTTTCTTACTTACAGACTGCCCAACTGGTTTTGTTGTAACACAATGAGACACTTACTTACAGACTGCCCTACTGGTTTTCTTGTAACGCAATGATGCACATCTGACTTATCTTACTTACAGACTGCCCAAATGGTTTTCTTGTAACACAATGATGCACATCAGACTTATCTTACTTACAGACTGCCCAACTTGTTTTGTTGTAACACAATGAGACACATCGGACTTGTCTTACCTACAGACTGCCTTACTGGTTTTGTTGTAACACAATGATGCACATCTGAATTTTCATACCGACTGGTTTTGTTGTAACACAATGAGACACTTACTTACAGACTGCCCTACTGGTTTTCTTGTAACGCAATGATGCACATCTGACTTATCTTACTTACAGACTTCCCAACTGGTTTTGTTGTAACACAATGAGACCCATCTGACCTATCTTACCTACAGACTTCCCAACTGGTTTGTTGTAACCCAATGATATACATCTGACATGTCTTACTCACAGACTGCCCAACTGGTTTTGTTGTAACACAATTAGATACATCTGACCTATCTTACCTACAGACTGAACTACTGGTTTTGTTGTAACACAATGAGACAAATCTAACTTTTCTTACTTACAGACTGCCCTACTGGTTTTGTTGTAACACAATTAGACACATCTGACTTATCATACCTCCTGGTTTTGTTGTAACACAATGAGACACATCTGCCTTATCTTCCTTACAGACTGCCCAACTGGTTTTGTTGTAACACAATGACGCACATCTGAATTTTCATACCTACTGGTTTTGTTGTAACACAATGAGATACATCTGACTTATCTTACATACAGACTGCCCAACTGGTTTTTTTGTAACACAATGAGACACATCTGACCTATCTTATTTACAGACTGCCCAACTGGTTTTGTTGTAACACAATGATGCACATCTGACTTATCATACCTACTGGTTTTGTTGTAACACAATGAGACATATCTGACTTATCTTACTTACAGACTGCCCAAATGGTTTTCTTGTAACACAATGATGCACATCTGTCTTATCTTACTTACAGACTGCCCAACTGGTTTTCTTGTAACACAATGATGCACATCAGACTTATCTTACTTACAGACTGCCCAACTTGTTTTGTTGTAACACAATGAGACACATCGGACTTGTCTTACCTACAGACTGCCTTACTGGTTTTGTTGTAACACAATGATGCACATCTTACACATCTGACTTATCATACCTCCTGGTTTTGTTGTAACACAATTAGACACATCTGACCTATCTTACCTACAGACTGCCCTACTGGTTTTTTTGTTACACAATGAGACACATCTGACCTATCTTCCCTACAGACTTCCCAACTGGTTTGTTGTAACCCAATGATATACATCTGACATGTCTTACTCACAGACTGCCCAACTGGTTTTGTTGTAACACAATGAGACCCATCTAACTTTTCTTACTTACAGACTGCCCTACTGGTTTTGTTGTAACACAATGAGACACATCTGACCTATCTTACCTACAGACTTCCCAACTGGTTTGTTGTAACCCAATGATATACATCTGACATGTCTTACTTACAGACTGCCCAACTGGTTTTGTTGTAACACAATGATGCACATCTGAATTTTCATACCTACTGGTTTTGTTGTAACACAATGAGACACATCTAACTTATCTTACTTTCAGACTGCCCTACTGGTTTTGTTGTAACACAATGATGCACATCTGACATGTTTTACTTACAGATTGCCCTACTGGTGTTGTAACACAATGAGACACATCTGACATGTCTTACTTACAGATTGCCCTACTGGTTTTGTTGTAACACAATGATGCACATCTGACTTATCATACCTACTGGTTTTGTTGTAACCCAATGATATACATCTGACATGTCTTACTTACAGAATGCCCTTCTGGTTTTGTTGTTACACAATGAGACACATCTGACTTATCATACCTCCTGGTTTTGTTGTAACACAATGAGACACATCTAACTTATCTTCCTTCCAGACTGCCCTACTGGTTTTGTTGTAACACAATGAGACATATCTGACTTATCTTACTTACAGACTTCCCAACTGGTTTTGTTGTAACCCAATGATATACATCTGACATATCTTTCTTACAGAATGCCACACTGGTTTTGTTGTAACACAATGATGCACATCTGACTTATCATACCTCCTGGTTTTGTTGTAACACAATTAGATACATCTGACTTATCTTACCTACAGACTGCCGTACTGGTTTTGTTGTAACACAATGATGCACATCTGACTTATCATACCTACTGGCTTTGTTGTAACACAATGAGACACATCTAACTTATCTTACTTACAGACTGCCCTACTGGTTTTGTTGTAACCCAATGATATACAACTGACATATCTTTCTTACAGAATGCCACACAGGTTTTGTTGTAACACAATGATGCACATCTGACTTATCATGCCTACTGGTTTTGTTGTAACACAATGATGCACATCTGACTTATCTTACCTACAGACGACATATCTGACTTATCTTACTTACTGACTTCCCAACTGGTTTCGTTGTAACCCAATGATATACATCTGACATATCTTTCTTTCAGAATGCCACACTGGTTTTGTTGTAACACAATGATGCACATCTGACTTATCATACCTCCTGGTTTTGTTGTAACACAATGAGACACATCTGACTTATCTTACTTACAGACTTCCCAACTGGTTTTGTTGTAACCCAATGATATGCATCTGACATATCTTACTTACAGACTGCCCTACTGGTTTTGTTACACAATTAGATACATCTGACCTATCTTACCTACAGACTGAACTACTGGTTTTGTTGTAACACAATGAGACACATCTAACTTATCTTACTTACAGACTGCCCTACTGGTTTTGTTACACAATTAGATACATCTGACCTATCTTACCTACAGACTGCCCTACTGGTTTTGTTTTAACACAATGATATACATCTGACTTATCATACCTCCTGGTTTTGTTGTAACACAATTAGACACATCTGACCTATCTTACCTACAGACTGCCCTACTGGTTTTGTTGTTACACAATGAGACACATCTAACTTATCTTACTTACAGACTGCCCAACTGGGTTTCTTGTAACACAATGATGCACATCTGACTTATCTTACTTACAGACTGCCCAACTGGTTTTGTTGAAACACAATTAGATAATCTAACCTATCTTACCTACAGACTGCCCTACTGGTTTTGTTGTTACACAATAAGACACATCTGACCTATCTTACTTACAGACTTCCCAACTGGTTTTGTTGTAACCCAATGATATACATCTGACGTGTCTTACTTACAGACTGCCCTACTGGTTTTGTTGTTACACAATAAGACACATCTGACCTATCTTACTTACAGACTTCCTAACTGGTTTTGTTGTAACCCAATGATATACATATGACATGTCTTACTTACAGAATGCCCTTCTGGTTTTGTTGTAACCCAATGATATACATCTGACTTATCATACCTCCTGGTTTTCTTGTAACACAATGAGACACATCTGACATATCTTACTTACAGACTGCCCTACTGGTTTTCTTGTAACACAATGATGCACATCTGACTTATCTTACTTACAGACTGCCCAACTGATTTTCTTGTAACACAATGATGCACATTTGACTTATCTTACTTACAGACTGCCCAACTGGTTTTGTTGTAACACAATGAGACACATCTAACTTATCTCACTTACAGACTGCCCTACTGGTTTAGTTGTTACACAATGAGACACAGCTGACCTATCTTACCTACAGACTGCCCTACTGGTTTTGTTGTTACACAATGAGACACATCTGACTTATCTTACCTACAGACTGCCCTACTGGTTTTGTTGTAACCCAATGATGCACATCTGACTTATCTTACCTACAGACTGCCCTAATGCTTTTGTTGTAACACAATGAGACACATCTGACCTATCTTACTTACAGACTTTCCATCTGGTTTTGTTGTTACCCAATGATATACATCTGACATGTCTTACTTACAGAATGCCCTACTGGTTTTGTTGTAACACAATTAGACACATCTGACTTATCATACCTCCTGGTTTTCTTGTAACACAATGAGACACATCTGACATATCTTACTTACAGACTGCCCAACTGGTTTTGTTGTAACCCAATGAGACACATCTGACATATCTTACCTACAGACTCCCCTACTGGTTTTCTTGTAACGCAATGATGCATATCTGACTTATCTTACTTACAGACTGCCCAACTTGTTTTGTTGTAACACAATGAGACACATCTGACCTATCTTACTTACAGACTTTCCATCTGGTTTTGTTGTTGCCCAATGATATACATCTGACATGTCTTACTTACAGAATGCCCTACTGGTTTTGTTGTAAAACAATGAGACACATCTGACTTATATTACTTACAGACTGCCCTACTGGTTTTGTTGTAACACAATGAGACACATCTGACTTATCTTACCTACAGACTGCCCTACTGGTTTTGTTGTAAAACAATGAGACACATCTGACTTATATTACTTACAGACTGCCCAACTGGTTTTCTTGTAACACAATTAGATACATCTGACCTATCTTACCTACAGACTACCCTACTGGTTTTGTTGTTACACAATGAGACACATCTTTGTTGTAACACAATGAGACACATCTGACTTATCTTACCTACAGACTGCCCTACTGGCTTTGTTGTAAAACAATGAGACACATCTGACTTATAATACTTACAGACTGCCCAACTGGTTTTCTTGTAACACAATTAGATACATCTGACCTATCTTACTTACAGACTGCCCAACTGGTTTTGTTGTAACACAATTAGATACATCTGACCTATCTTACCTACAGACTACCCTACTGGTTTTGTTGTTACACAATGAGACACATCTGACTTATCTTACTTACAGACTGCCCAACTGGTTTTCTTGTAACACAATTAGACACATCTGACCTATCTTACTCACAGACTGCCCAACTGGTTTTGTTGTAACACAATTAGATACATCTGACCTATCTTACCTACAGACTGAACTACTGGTTTTGTTGTAACACAATGAGACACATCTGACTTGTCTTACCTACAGACTGCCCTACTGGTTTTGTTGTAAAACAATGAGACACATCTGACTTATCTTACTTACAGACTGCCCTACTGGTTTTGTTGTAACACAATGAGACATATCTGACTTATCTTACTTACAGACTGCCCAACTGGTTTTCTTGTAACACAATTAGACACATCTGACCTATCTTACTTACAGACTGCCCTACTGGTTTTGTTGTAACACAATGAGACATATCTGACTTATCTTACTTACAGACTGCCCAACTGGTTTTGTTGTAACCCAATGATATACATCTGACTTATCATACCTCCTGGTTTTCTTGTAACACAATGAGACACATCTGACATATCTTACCTACAGACTCCCCTACTGGTTTTCTTGTAACGCAATGATGCACATCTGACTTATCTTACTTACAGACTGCCCAACTGGTTTTCTTGTAACACAATTAGATACATCTGACCTATCTTACCTACAGACTGCCATACTGGTTTTGTTGTTACACAATGAGACACATCTTTGTTGTAACACAATGAGACACATCTGACTTATCTTACCTACAGACTGCCCTACTGGTTTTGTTGTTACACAATGAGACATATCTGACTTATCTTACTTACATATTTCCCAACTGGTTTTGTTGTAACCCAATGACATACTTCTGACATGTCTTACTTACAGAATGCCCTACTGGTTTTGTTGTTACACAATGAGACACATCTGACTTATCTTACCTACAGACTGCCCTACTGGTTTTGTTGTAACACAATGAGACACATCTGACTTATCTTACTTACAGACTGCCCTACTGGTTTTGTTGTAACACAATGAGACACATCTGACTTATCTTACTTACAGACTGCCCTACTGGTTTTGTTGTAACACAATGAGACACATCTGACTTATCTTACTTACAGACTGCCCTACTGGTTTTGTTGTAACACAATGAGACACATCTGACTTATCTTACTTACAGACTGCCCTACTGGTTTTGTTGTAACACAATGAGACACATCTGACTTATCTTAATTACAGACTGCCCTACTGGTTTTGTTGTAACACAATGAGACACATCTGACTTATCTTACTTACAGACTGCCCTACTGGTTTTGTTGTAACACAATGAGACACATCTGACTTATCTTACTTACAGACTGCCCTACTGGTTTTGTTGTAACACAATGAGACACATCTGACTTATCTTACTTACAGACTGCCCTACTGGTTTTGTTGTAACACAATGAGACACATCTGACTTATCTTACTTACAGACTGCCCTACTGGTTTTGTTGTAACACAATGAGACACATCTGACCTATCTTACTTACAGACTGCCCTACTGGTTTTGTTGTAACACAATGAGACACATCTGACTTATCTTACTTACAGACTGCCCAACTGGTTTTGTTGTAACACAATGAGACACATCTGACCTATCTTACTTACGGACTGGCCTACTGGTTTTGTTGTTACACAATGAGGCACACCTGGAACATCGGAATGCACCTCAGATTAACTGGTTATCACAAAATGACACAAATATCTGGTATAGTTATTAGAGATCGCCTATTGGACCGTTTACCACAAAATGATACTCATATTTGGCTCATCCTATAAATAGACTGGTTTTGTTGTCAAATGATGTTACAATCTCCCTGATCTTACCTACAGTCTGCTCCACTAGGTTTGTGGCAACACTATCAGATACGTATCTCTTTTCTTTCTCACAGGCTGCCCGTCTGGCTGGCTATCACACAACGATAAATGCTACTTTCTGAGCTCCTTCAAGGCATCGTGGCCAGCCGCTGAGGTATGTGCAACACATAATGAATATAACTATAAATGAAGGGTGGATACTACTTTTATTAGGTTCCACAAATTTTGTGCAAACTACTGTTTGAGTAGTTTCAAACAAAAATAATTTGGATAATATCCACCGTATGCTTTAAAAAACATATTTACAGTAAAACCTTGCATGACGACAACAAGATCACATGTTTATATTTTTGTCACATTAATTGCGTTAGAAAGTAAACAACGGTTTTCTTAATCGTCCTTCAAACAAAATAAGTATTACATTGTAATCCATATTTATGATGTCATTTCAGAGTTATTGTCGTACATTTCAGAGTTATTGTCGTACATTTCATGCCAAACTTGCCGAACCAATGGATCGATCCTCTATTAACTTCCTGAGTGGTGAAGTGAAAGGAAGCCCACGTAAGTATGTCCCATACTGTCTGATGACGACATCACAACAATAACTTCAACATGCGTAATACTCAAATCTAGTTCATAGATGTTTTTATTTACTTTCAATAGGTTAAATAAATTTAACACAATCACTATCTATTAAGTTTTTATATAAATACCCTCAAGGTGAAGCTGATACTTTTGAGAACATGTTTTGTTTGGTAGTGTCTATCAGGCTCTGTTCAATATTATAAAACAAACATTAAATGACAATGAAGTATCAAACAGGTTCTTAAGTCCTATGGTTGCTCACTATTACTTATCCACAAATCATTCTCACCCACACACTCATCGTTATATGTTTTCAAAATCAAATTATCCGACTGTTTTAATTTCACACCAATATTTCAACACTCCTAATTTTCAACTCACACACTCAGGTAACCGTCCAAACTCACAGTCATTTCATGTATATTTTCCTGTCTTTAATATATATCTATTTATGCCACCCAAATATTTCAGAAGCATAACAAAGTATACTGTTGACATGTGAATAACAAATAGAACAATACGTTCTTTACATTTTAAAATGTTTTTTACAGATGAAAATAATGAAAAGAAAGTGTTTCTCTTTATCTGCAACCTGTTTCTGCGTTTTAATAAAACTGTCAAAAATAATTAAATAAAGTATTTGAAACTTTCAACAGTTCTACAGTATGGTTATTATATTTCCAGGATTCATTATTTATTATATTACCCCCGTTTTTTAAAACACCAATTTTAGTTTTATCAACGTTGACCTCCAAGTTCCATGTTCTACTTCATTCCTTGAAAGCGCCTAATATACTTTGCAGCCCTTGTCAATATGCCCA
The DNA here is from genome assembly GCF_002113885.1 of Mizuhopecten yessoensis. NCBI lineage: Eukaryota > Metazoa > Mollusca > Bivalvia > Pectinida > Pectinidae > Mizuhopecten > Mizuhopecten yessoensis. The sequence continues at coordinate 1,100,108 of NW_018404790.1, read as the reverse complement.
TGCAAACGTTTCAGTGGCTAACGCCAAAGTTTCAAAGCAAAGGTCACAGTGAGCTGCTTCTCTGGTTTCTCTCGGTTAAATGGTATACAATTATAAAGGACGGTTTCAAATGTTAAGATCAAAGGTCAAGGCATAGGTCACAGAGGCCTACTTCTTGATGTCTGAGCTCCGCGATTCAAATATGTACATGCAATCATAATCTGGTAACCCCAGATAAAACAAAGTATAGAATATATGCCCCGGACAAACTTTTTAAAGTTTTTGGTGAAAGCTTAAACATAGGACACAGAGACCTACACTTCTTACCCTGAACTTGACCATTTTTACATGCAAACCAAAGCTGGTTATTACATGTGAATTAATAAAGACAATCTGCCCCGAAAAAAAATCTTACGGTCCACCCTACCCCAGTAATCGATTGGTACTCCTAAACAATGTGTTACAAAAATTCAATCTAAATACAAATACTATATACAACATAAGCATAATCAAGTGTAATATATTCATCAGAAACACACATTAAATATAAAACATAAGGCCGTGTAATACATACATCATAAGCTCGTGTAAAACATAGAATAAATGCACGCTTAACATCTACAAAATAGCTATGCCTTATATATATAACATAGGCATGCGTAATACATACACCATAAGCATGTAGAATATATACAACGTAAACACATGAAATGTTAAATATACATACTAATTTAACTGGTGTTATATCATATTTGTACAACATAAACACATGCAGCATGCACATCATAGCCACGTCTTACATGTATGATTAAGAATTTTCTAAAATTGAGGAAGATCGCCAGTATTTTGTTTTATGCTACAACAGCTTTGACAGGCACTGACTACTTCCTTGGTGGAGGAGACTTGTTCGTAGAAGGGGAATGGATTTGGATGTCCACACAGGCACTCATCAGTGCTACCAACTGGGCTCCAGGAGAACCGAATGACGGTGGACATCATGAAGATTGTCTGGTGATATACCCCTCCGCAGGATTGTGGAATGATGCCACTTGTAGCGACCAGAAAGGTTTTATTTGTGAAATGGAGTAAGTCTTTTGTAGATGTATATCACTGAAACATCGTGTTTCATCTATAATTTGGCCTGTCTCCTTAGCTGATGCAGTTATTTGGTATAAGCGGTAACATATTTTAAAACACCTTTATGATACGTGATACTGTGGTAGTTTTAGCGTGTTCATTATACCTCCTCATATTCCATGCAATGTTAGATATTGATACTCATAATCAAGATATTCCGTTCAAAGATTCTGTCAAGTTCATACTATAAATTCTTCTCTATTTGGGTCATCATAAACGATGAGCCATGATAGTTGGATGACCGTCCGATATCTTTTAAAATGTATTGGAAATGTCAGCCTTTTTTTCTCTATTTATTACCGGCCAACCGGTTTTGCTCGTGGTGTGAAGGACACCCAGAAAAAATATCTCAATATCTAAAATTGCTTTTGAACTAACTGAATTTCGTTTTTGTTTTCAGGGCAGAAATGGCCGGAAGTTTGATTGGGTAATGAATAAATGCGCGAACGTCGTTTTTATTGCGGATGCACTCCGTATACACAATTGTATTTCGGGTATTTTGCGATTATCTATGATACTAAAGGTAATAAAGTAATCCTTGATGACAGCAAAGCAGTAGTGTCATTTGTAGTTAAACCTGGCTTTTGCGCATAGGGTCGTTTTAGTTTTTGTTTCGCTATATTTCGCTTTAAGTAATATCCGCGAATTCTAAACACCAGCGAAATTGTCGAAAATGTTAACCACTTGTACTTATCACAACATTTTGAAAATACTTATAACCCAAATCTATCATTAAAGCTTTAACTGAACTCAGATTATCACTGGACAAATGGGCAGTCCATGTAAAAACAACACTTACATATAAGTAGCCACAAAATATCTATGTGTACACAGTAGGTGATTAATTGATTACAGTTTACTCCTACAAAGGTACATACACATTTTATTTTATTTCGAGTGAAGTCACTGGCGGATGACGACGCTCGGGATCAGTGTTTTCAAACGGTTTACCTGTATTTCGACCTATGTGTTTATCCCTTAATGTCATAGGAGTGTATTGCTAAACGGAAATAGGAAGTACATCCCTAGTTGAAAATCCAATGTAGGGAGACAGTATCACAATTTCCGCATATTCTAATGTTTAATATCAAACTGATGAATATTGTATGCTTATTATTGACAGAACAGTGTGTTCTTTCAATATTAAAGTATTGCAAAGCAATCCAGGCATTAATTCAGTTGTTTTTAAATCAATGAGTCACATCTGTCCATTTTTCTGTACTTCAGGAAACCGGCTACCTATTTCACTACTGTGAAGTTTTTCAAGAACGATAATTCTTGAATGCAATTACTATGTGTATATGGTTTTATTATAAAATGTCAATTTTTAATCTTTTATAAATGATTAATTTTACACAATTTCGGCATTTATGAAATTGATATACATTAATGCAATACTAATCCATGGTATTATCATTTTTATTGACATTATTTTGCCAAAAAAATGTGTTTCAATTTTTTTTTCAAAATTTCATCCTTTTTACATAAATTTCCATTTAAAATCCTTAAAATTCTGATAACCTATATTTTTTTGTGGCAGAAAATCTTCTATACTTCAAAGCAATATAACTACAAAATTTGAATAAATGCTACTGAGAAATGGCGACACAATCCTATTACCTTAAATGATGACACTCTAAATACATTGCACGACACATGGGATTCGGGTGCATAGCGAAATCTTACCACCGCAAATATGTGCTGAATACGAAATAGCGAAATATTGACCCCGCGAATTTAAAGCACTATACAGTAAACGAATCCTTAAATATTTATTTACGCAATCCACGGACCATCACTTTGTCAAACGTCCAAATTAAGATTTACCATGTTGTCGTTCATCCAGATAGTGATGTCTGTGAGACAAGCTTACACACTTTCAGATATGGTGTACCAGCTGTCATGTGGTTCAATATTTATGCAGATTTGTATGGCATCAGCAGAACCACGATAGCAAAAGCTATATGACGATAACCATCTACGCAATTTGTTTTCAACAAAATATGTATTTAATTTGGTGGTTGTTCCTATGGAATCATACCGTCTTCGTTCATTAGAATAAGAATGAATTCAGGAAAATACATAACCAGTGACCCCCATGAGAGTATTTTAGACGTTTGAAAAGCATGCCATGGTCAGTGATGTAAAATGCAGTGTACAAGTCTAACATAACAAACACCACTAACGTGACAGTACCCAAATCGGGACACTTTTTAGTGAAATATTGATGTCTTTCATACCATAGTACCGATCCCAAAACTTTTTGTTCTCTTTTCCTATAAAGATAGCATTATCTTTTCATTTTGATAGCAAGTTGATATTTCAGGCGCGTAGTATTATAAATAGAACCGGAAATAAAGTCATGGTTACTTAATCGTGAAACGTATAGCTGTAACCAAATCGGGACACCCCTACCAGTTTTGGCTTATATTTGGATCTGAAAAAAATATTTATCAGAACACGGCAGTAAAAAAGTTTATATAATGTTTTATTGGTATATGAGCATCTTTCAATCAATATTTTTAATTTGAAAATACTTCCTTCCACAGCATGCAAATTTCTTGTGACTTTTTCCTTCAAGTGTCCCGATTAGGGTATTTATTTGGATATCATTTTCAAAAGTCTATTTTATCAAAACTAATGCTAGTTTGGAGAAACAATTTAATCATAACCCTGTTTGACCAGTAGCGTAGCATACATGTATGCTTGTATGCTCGAGCATACATTAAAATGGTCAAGGCGATTTTTTTAATCATAAAGTACGTTTTACTCATTAAATTTATTCATTTTTTTTATTTTTTCAAACTTTTACATTAATATACAATACAGTTAAAGTATATATACATAACATAACATGACATTAAACCAACATATATATAGACACACACACATATTAATTCGGTATTATACAAATATCAATGCAATTATCAGAAAGGAAAGGTAGGATTGTTTAGAATTTGTATTTTAATTTGAATTTCTCTGTTAGCTGTCAGTGTGAGTGTAATCAATATTTACACTTACCCAATTTAACAATTATATGTATAAATAGATAAGTTACTTATGGCAACTCGGTCCAAAATTCCAGGTTTGAGTGTTTTCAGAAACAACACTTGCCATTTAGCCCATTCTCATTAATGCAAAGTTCATTCTTGAGGCAGCTTGATCTTTAAACATATTATCCACTTTTCTGTTTATTTCATTCTGACGATGTGTACCAAAAAGAAAAGATTTTTTATTAAATTCAAATGGAATTCAAAAAGTAAACTTTGAACTTTTTCACAGTTCCATAGCGTATGCTCTATCGTTTCAATTTCTGTTTTACAAATGTTACAACAAGGACTGTCTGCTGACCTAACTTTAAATAATTACGAATTTGTTATTAAAAATATGTTGATTAATCCTGAATTGGAACCATTGCAATTTTGTATTTTTTTGTTATAGAGAAAGGTAGTCTGTAAATCACTTTCATCAAATTCAAATTGTTCATCACATTTTTTATCCCACTTGCAATTACATCCTTTTTACTAAGCACTTTATTAAAATCTTTCGTACCTTTAAGTTTTTTTAGCAAATCTTTGTTAATTTCTTGGAATAAAAGGATAGTCTATTTTTGGATGGGTCAAGTTACACCGTCTGCAAAGCTCCTTTTATAGCTTTATAGCATGGTAATGTAAGAAATTTGCTCTAACACCATATTTTTCTCTGAATAAAAAAAATGAAGAAATCTGCTACAACTCCCTTCCTATACCAATTTTTATATTTAAAAAAACCCACACACTAATATTAGCTATTTTGATTTTTTTCTTTTAACCATATAGGCATGTCAGAGATCTGTTTTGAGTCTGCATATTTTCCTCAAGAACAGTAAGATTTGTCCATGCAAGAAAGATATCTTTCCAGAAGAGATTTTTACAGTTATTATGTCAAAAAGAAATATACTCTGATCCACAATTCACAAGAAAGTTTTTATCAATAGTTGAATTTAAAATATTTTGCCATGTTCCTGTTGTTGAGAGTAATCCTCTAATCCAAGTTAGTTTTAATGAGTCTATAAATGATTTAATAGGAATCATTTTGAGACCACGATCCGAAAAGTTTTTGATAATTACATCTCTTTTAATTTTATCAATCTTACTCTTCCAGAGGAAGTTATATATTTCTGTATCTATCTTTATTATCAGAATTAAGTAAAGCAATAACTAAGTGATTACATTGAGAAATTAGGTTAGACTTTGTTATATTTATTCTCCCTATTTGTGTAAGAATTCATGATAAATATGGACCGTCCGTATCAATAATAATAATAATAAAAAAAAAAGAGTCTTCTTGAAATTTTTAGTCTGATCAAATAGTGTTGTTATGTAATGTCTAAACACATTGACAAATTTCCGAAGTTTATGTAAATCAAAAACTACTGAATGAAGTACAAAACTCATATAAAAAGTCCAGTTTTACTTGTTAATAATCAGGCTAAAAGGAGTTCCGAGAACACGGGAGATAGCTTCTAGATTTTGTTCAAGCTATCCCTCCCACACCATTCCCCTCCTCCGGCGCTACGTGCCTCGGACGCTCGACCCTCTGCAAGCGTATACACTCCGAAAAACGATTTGCCACGCCACTGAAGTACATTGATATTTATCTAAAACGTGTCCCGATTCGGGTACAGGCACGTTAATCGGTGTTAGCAGAGATATTTCGCCATTTGTAGTAATCATGCACATTTGTAATATATACGTCTCTGGTGTTGGCCTTAATTTAAAAGTTAATTAATGACTTTTTTTGTCTTCATGTGATTATCTCTAATCCATCTACACCGTTATCTTGTTTTTCACTTCAATGTTTTTGTAACGCTACATCATTATTTTCAAAATGTATTCATTTATTTTTGTGATTTATTTATTTGAGCTAAAAACACCAGAGTCCAAACACCCTAATACTAATATTGATACCCGGCCTCCTCTGCCCCGGCAATATACATGTATAACAAAATCTCTCGTCGTCAGAAAGCTACGTTATCGCAGCTAACCGCTTCGTAGTTCTGACGACGCAATATATAAAAAAAATCTCTCGTCGCCAAAAAGCTACGTTATCGCAGCTATCCTTATTAAAGACAATTCAGATTATATGGTTACTTCAGTACAGACATATATACCATAGATTTGAGGAGATAGAGAATAATATAGACATATGTAATACACCATGTGCTTTACTGTATTTCAGATTGTCTTTCCATTTATGACCTATAAATAAAGTAATCAAAATAGACGAGTTCCTATCTAGTTACGTATCTGACATTTTACGTGTTCAATTAAAAACAACGCGGTCAGTGCATCGTTTTTGTCATCGAAAAAAAGAAACTCTTGATGCACTGGCTCGAAAATTTGATTGGTATGGGTGCATTGTAACAAAAAAAATACTGTATTTGTTTTACAACCTACAATTTGTATAAAGGGATTTTTAATTTCATTTATGTTGATAATATTTCATTGAACTTTATATTGCAATCTCACATGGTGAACCTCAGCGATTCTGCCCTCATAGTGGCACGTTGTATAGGAGACAACATATCAATACAATTTAAGTTTACCCATGTAACAGCGTGAATGTCCTATTTTAACCGATGCAAATTGTGCGAGATGGCGGACAAAAATGAAGCTGGTACATCACCATTACTCTACAATAGTTAAACACCAGCGTGGATACAGCAGGCCAAATCTTATTATGGAGCAATAACCGTAAAAAAACAAAACCAAAAACGAAACACACAATCAAATGTTTATGTGAAATAATCACCATGACTGCAACCGGTCAAACTTTAACGTAGAACAGTAGCCGAAAATAACACCAGACAAAGGTTAATTTTCTGGGAAATTCATCATGGATACAACCAGTAAAACTTAACGTGGGGGAATAATCAACGAAAATAAAACTATCCAGTCAAAGGTTCATGTAGAATTATCAACATGAATACAACCCGTACGCGTACAGACTGCATGCTACCTGATGATTACACAAACAGGACAAATATACGGTATCTGACTTATCTTACTGCCCTACTGGTTTTGTTAAAACACAATGAGACGCATCTGACCTATCTTACTTACAGACTGCCCTACTGGTTTTGTTGTAACACAATTAGACACATCTGACCTATCTTACTTACCAACTGCCCTACTGGATTTGTTGTAACACAATGGGACACATCTGACTTATCTTACTTACAGACTGCCCTATTGGTTTTGTTGTAACACAATGATACACATCTGACTTATCATACCTACTGGTTTTGTTGTAACACAATGAGACACATCTGACCTATCTTACCTACAAACTGCCCTACTGGTTTTGTTGTAACACAATGAGACACATCTGACCTATCTTACTTACCAACTGCCCTACTGGTTTTGTTGTAACACAATGGGACACATCTGACTTGTCTTACTTACAGACTGCCCTACTGGTTTTGTTGTAACACAATGAGACACATTTGACTTATCTTACTTACAGACTGCCCTATTGGTTTTGTTGTAACACAATGAGACACATCTGACTTATCTTACCTACAGACTGCCCTACTGGTTTTGTCGTAACACAATGAGACACATCTGACTTATCTTACCTACAGACTGCCCTACTGGTTTTGTTGTATCACAATGAGACACATTTGACTTATCTTACTTACAGACTGCTCTATTGGTTTTGTTGTAACACAATGAGACACAGTTGACTTATCTTACTTACAGACTGCCCTACTGGTTTTGTTGTAACACAATGAGACACATCTGACCTATCTTACATACAGACTGCCCTACTGGTTATTCTGTCTTATGATGAGACACATCTCGCTGGTCTTACTTACTGGCTGCTCGTCCGGCTGGTTACCACGCAACGAGAAATGCTACCTTCTGAGTTCCTTTAAGGCGTCGTGGCTAACTGCAGCGGTACGTGTAAAACAGTGAATTTATAGATTTGGTGGGTAAACTACGTGTATAGGGAGCCATGACTTATTATGAAAATATCCACCAAAATTATATCCAGTAAATCTTCATCAAGACAAGAAGATCACAGGCCTGTAATTGTTCATCACTTTCATAACGCTACAGAAGTAAACAAATGTTTTCGTACGGTTCCTTTAAACAAAACGAATATAACAGTGTGTATTTATCATGTCATTGCAGAGTTTTTGTAGTACATTTCCTGCAAAACTTGCAGAACCAACAGATCAATGCTCTATTACCTTCCTTAGTGATCAAGGTCAAAGTCAAAGGAAGCCCACGTAGGTATGGCCCTTATTTTCTGATGACGATCTCCCATGAGTTTACAGCATAACCGTGTGGTACAGAATAAACACGTCATAATTACAGCATGAACACATGTAATATAAACACGTTTGGTATATACAACAGAAACATAACGTCAGAATGCTCTCTCTTTAGAGTAAAATGGCGTGATGCTTATTTAACAAATCTAATATACAACAGAGCAGGACATGCATGTTCCAATCAAGAGGTAACGAGTGAATGCACTAACGTTTTACATACGTCTTTACGTCTGTAGTAATAATATGACTTGTTCATACAGTGATTTCTGACTTGGCAGTTGGTGAACTTTACAATGACATTCTTTTGCTTCTCTTTGTTCAGTGAGCTATGGAAAAGAATGGACCCCAGTGCGTTTTACAGTTCGGACTTCGGGACTACTTTGCAACAATCTGTTATAGGAGAGCCTGCATGTATTTAGTGACAATAGGAGAAAAGACGATGCCATTCAAGTACGACTGCATCCAGGAAAGTGCATCACTAGTAACAATAACAAGAATACTTTTGACGATTGAAAAATATGCCACGATGATATCAACTACACTGAACTGGTCTAGCATTAAGACTTCAGCTATACATTTCTTATCAAATGCTTGGCTAGCTTTGCCGTTGTGTCGCGTACGATTGACCGATTAACATTGCAGGTTATCATGAGGATTGTTCGCATTGGGACAAACCTCTACACGTTTGGTCTCAATCTCCTTCAAGTTATTGGATAGAAGTAGTAGTAAACGTCGTTGTTAAATAAACGTCTGTTAAAATGGAGTAAACAAGAAAATATTGTTTCCGATGCTCAGTTTGGTTTTAAGCCTGGGTTTGGTACAATAGACGCAATTTTTCGATTACATAGTTTAATTATCAATTCGATAGAACGACACAAGAGGCTTTATTGCGCTTTTATTGATTATAGTAAGGCATTTGATAGTGTGACACACCATAATTTGTGGTATAAACTTTGGAGAAGTGGTATTAAGGGTAGACTACTTAAGGTAATTAAATCAATTTATGATAATGTACGTTCATGTGTGAAATTACATGGTAAATTATCCGCCATGTTTGATCTACATGTCGGATTATTACAAGGGAAATCGTTATCTCCCATACTTTTTCATTATTTGTAAATGAAATGGAAAGTGAATTTATAAATTATAATTGTCGAAGTTATGAATTACAGTTATTAAACCTGTTTATGCTGATGTATGCGGATGACACAGTTTTATTCTCGGACTATGCTACCGATCTTCAGCATATGCTAGATCGTTTACAGACATACACTGAAAAATGGAGTTTAAATGTTAATATAGAAAAAACTAAAATTATTGTTTTTAGAAAAGAAAAAGAATGTTACCTTATGAAATTTGGACTTTCAATGGTAAATCTATCGAAATTGTTGATAAGTTTTGTTATCTTGGATTAGTTTTTCACTATAATGGAAGATTTACTGTAACACAAGATACATTAGCTTGTCAAGGACGGAAAGCATATTATCACTAAAAGAAAAATGAAAGATTTTCCCCTTAATACGGAAACTATAATGTCTTTATTCGATACATATGTTGCATGTATATTGAATTACGGGTGTGAAGTTTGGGGGCATAATGTATCGCCACAAATTGAAAAAATCCATCTCCTTTTTCTCAAAGGCCTATTAAATGTTAAGAAAACTGTCAATACTTCTATGGTTTACTTTGAAACTGGGAGATATTCATTATATGTGCAACGTAAAATGGCCATAATGAGATATTGGTTAAAACTTTTAAATACTAGTAACTGTGTTTTAAAATTATGTTACGACGCATTAGTCGAATTGAATATCAGAAAACCTAATTGTAAAATTAATTGGGTTTATCAAATTAAGCATGAACTATGTAGTTTAATTATATTTGGACTTGTCAATATGTACAAAATTAAAATCTTCTTTTGCAAATGTATGCTTAACGTGTTCATGATGTATTTATCCAAGAATTACGCAATGCTTTTATTGCATCTTCAAAATGTTATTTGTACAAGCATCTTGTTGATACCTTTTGCGTCCAGTTCTATCTGACTAAGCCCATTAATATAAGGATAAAAAAAGTTATTGAGTCAATTTCGCATGCAAGCACACAGTCTCAACATAGAATCTGGGCGCTATAATAACATTCCAAGATGTCAGAGAATATGTACAGTCTGCGATAAAAAAGATATCGAAGATGAGGTACATTTTGTACTACTTTGTCATGCATATTCTGATTTAAGAAAAACATACATCAAACAGTATTATTATCGACATCCAAGTGTCTATAAACTAATAGAATTATTTACATGTAAAAGGGTTAAATCTTTAAATAGACTGGGTAAATATTTGTGGCACGCTACTGCTAAAAGGAAAATTCTCCTCGCTCAGTAGTGATATTATATTAAAACATTATTTAAAACTACTTTGTTATAAGTGTACATGTATAATAATAGTTATTTAAGATTCGTTAATAGCGCGTTAAATAGTACTTTAATGACATCCCGTGGTTCTTTCTGGCTGTTTGAAGTTATATGTAGTGTTTTCATTATGATGTCATCCTTTCATGTCGTCACATATATACAGGTAGTAAAGTCACACATATGATTATATTGTTACATACTTCTCATCACTTTACGAAAAATCATGCTGTAAAACTGCAAGTGATATCATTATTACATGTCTGTAGGCATATATATATTTGAATGGAATTGTCCTCCGCCATCTTGTACATCACATTTGAATTTTGAATATTTAATTATGTATGTTTGTAACCTATATGCTGTATTGCATTTGGATATAATAAAACTTGAAACTTGATAATGAGCGGTATTTTATCTCCTCTTTTCCATGTAAGTCGTTATCAACAGAGGTCTAATAAAAGTTTTTCTTAAACCAAAATGGAAACTTTGACTCAGTCAATTACATTGTTCAAGACTGAAGTCATCAAAAGAAGTAATACTATAAGACAGTGCTTCAGTAGATCTGTTGGGAGCGGATAATGTCCATATGACTTCATTTGCGAGTTCAAAATTTTCTTGACATTTTCTTGCGCCATGAACTAGAAGTGAACCAATTTAAATATAATGAGCCGACATTGTGCTTGGTACATCTGCTGGCGGACGGTTAATTTAGTCCTTCGCAAGTAATTACCTCTGTTTGCAGAGATGCACGTTTGTCAATCGGAGCTTTGATACAATATGTATATACTCCAACATATCAACTCCATCTTCTGTAGACTAAAGTGCTGAAAAAATTGAATGTCTTTGATGAACTTCCACACGAAACTTGTGCTGTATGTAAACTATGGTTTACCACAGTTAAGTGTGTCGTGAGCCGCAAAATGTTTCTAGATCGGTGCCCTCGAACTCAGACGCGGGTCTGCCTCCAAAAATGCGCCGTGAATGAATGAAATATCTTCTCTTGTGAGGACTTCGTCCAGTGTATAGCCACAGGTGTTGGTAGTTTCTGTAACTGACGAGTATTAACATTTGTATGCCGTACAAGTGAAAATTTAGGTATCTGTGATCACAGTATCTTTTGGTATTTCAACTAGGTTGTCTTAAAAGGTTAAACACTCGCCAGAAAGTGTTTTGGAAATCGTTCTGTCTAGTGACAGGTTGTGTTTTCTTAAACATGACAGGTTTACTGCCAGAGGCCTACCATGTCGAGGTTTGTGGAGGATTTCATAGAGGTATAAGCTCAGCCAGTTCTTTGTAGTCAATAGTGATCCTCACCAGATCTCTTTTATTGCAAGAATATTAATGTACTAAGAATTTAGGACAATCGCTGATTCACAATGACTTGTTCTTCATCAAGTGCCCTCGACTGATAGCAGAACTCACTGGTTTAAGAGTCAAAAGAACTGATCTATTTTAATTAAACACACTTCACCGTGATATCGAAACCGGAATAAATGAAAAGGAACACCCAATGTCCCCCAAGCAGAATAAATAGAAAAGCCGCGATCATTCAAGTTAAATAATCATTGAACTGTGTTGATATGGCATTTACAGTTAAAATGAATGACACAACATTGCAGGCAAGCATCATCTAAACACAGTTCGATGCTCATATTTACCATTTTCGAAGGATTTGAATATAATAGAAATTAATATAATTTATTGTGTGTGTTTGTTCCATGAATAAGACGTCAACACGTGGGCCATGGCATTTACAGTCTCTTGAATGCCATCCGAACACGGTAGGGTTATATGGTTGCAGAATAATTACCATGAATACAACCGGTCAAAAGCTGAAATAATCTCTGTGAAAACAGACAGTCAAACGCTAACATGGAATAATCATCGTGAATACAACCGATCAACAGTTGATGTGGACGCTGTAGCTGTCAAACGAATGCAGCTATTGTTTAAAAAAAGAAAAAAATCAACAATAGTTAATAAGACAAAATCTATTCAATTTAACACGGACTGGTATTTAAGTGCGTAGTTGCATTTGTACCGTAGAGCAAGACATAGATAAGGGCATAGATCTAAATAAAACACCAAAAACAAGGGCAGGTGAAAGCCTTATCAAAGGCCGAACTAGGGACAAGGAAGAGAACAATGGCGAGGTTCTCACTGCTGGTGTTAACTCTGCTCTTACTCTCGATTCAAACAGTGTTTGGTAAGTGAGTTTCTTACCTCGGCGTAAACTTTAGATACAATAACAAGTTCAATAACATACAGAAACGATTGTCAGATGAAGGATGTAAAGCCATTTTTGCCTTATTTTCTAATTAAAAAACCATGCTGTGTTTGTTTGATACCGGCGTTAGTAGCATATTGTACTACTTTTGTGAAGTGTGGGGTTCGACCAAAGGGTTGGACATTGAAAATGTACATTTAAATTTTTGTAAGAGGTTACTCAAAGTTAAACAATCTACAAATATTGTAATGGTAAACTGGGAACTTGGTCGTTTCCCTTTAGAATATACAAGAAGGTAACGAATAATTAAATATTGGTTTAAACTGCTCGACACGAACAAATGTATTTTTTATTAAAAAAACACCCACCGTTGTATGCTTCAATTGGGTACACTATGTGAAAGAGTTGCTAGGTACTCTTGGTTTCGGTGAAGTATGGCTTAGCCAATCACCATCGAACGCTAAATCCATTTTACCGTGTTTACTTCAAAGAATGTTTGACTAAGCTCAACAATATTTGAGAGATTTATTAGAGAATTCCTCGAAATGTTTTTTATATAGGCATATTGTAAATCATTTTTCCATTTAGTTTTATTTAACTAAGTATATGCCTAAGAAATATAGAATATGTTTAACAATACTTCGTATGGCTTCACATTCTTTGGCAATTGAACCCGGTCGTTATACAAATATCGAGCGGAATAGGAGATATTGTGCAATTTGTAAGTCGACTACTGAAGTAGAAGATGAATATCATTTTGTATTAATATGTAATATGTACAACGACTCAAGAAGTCAATATATAAAAAAATACTATTGGCAAAAACCTTCAATGTTTAAATTAATACAGTGTGTCAATAACAACAAGGAATTAAGCCGTCTTGGCAAATATTTTTTTGAAGCAAATAAAATAAGAGCTGTATTTCTTTAACTCGTACTCCATTTTTGTCTTACTGTTTCACATCCTTATTATGTATTGTATGTAATGTCTAATATGTACTCATGTGCCGTAAGGCCTACAGTCAATACATTGAATTGAACTGAGTTGAGTACTTTAAGCATAGATAGTCCAGAGAATTCTCAACCCGGTAAGGTATATGTGACACTCATTCTATCGAGTTAATATTATCGATTTTGGACATTAAGAATGTATTCATGAAAAGTTAAAACAACTAGTGTTTAAGGTTTTTTTTATTATATGTACTTTTGGGAGAAAGAAAGAGTTAACGGCATACTACACCTTTCACATTTTGGGGTAGACCTGGCACGGAGCAAGAAGACAGAGACCTAGACAAGCAAATACAGGGGTTATTTAAAATGTATATGGAACGTAGCGTATAGGGTATGTCAGAGTGTGTACGCACACATGCACGTGACTATAGGTAAGCGAACAGGTAAAATCATATGGAGACACATTATACAATATTATGTGACCGGTGACCACAGTCGTTATAGTCTGTTTTTCGTGGCTCACTGCGGCAAGTATGTAACCTTGGTAATTGATATTCCAATGTCTCCACTAAATAAGTTAAAGATTCACAAATCCCCCAAAAGGTGTAAAATTACTCTAAACAATTAGTTTAGGTCCAAATATAGATGTAACAAATTATCAGGCCCCTGTGGAAGTTTTTACAATAGATAAGCTACACCAGTTAGCCATAAAAGTAGTGGTTTCCTGTATTAAAGTATGTCACGCGTATTTTCCTGAAAAATAACAACAGAAGAAAGTAAAAATCTGTTCAGTTTTCTGTTATTTTTTACTTCGTTTTAAATCGACAGGTTTCAGAGTATTTTCCCCATGCAACACAACCAAAATAACCATATATATGCTTTTCTTAGAAGACTGTTCTAGGGTAATTGATAAAAGATAATTCTCTAGTGTTTTGTCGAAAGTAGGGAGACAGGAATCCTTCATACAGATAAACTGAAAAAAAAAAATTGAGATGTTCCCTGAATTTACTACTCTGTGTCCGTCTCTGGCTCCGTGCTAGGTCTGCCTTAAAAGGGGGAATGCATAATAGAAAATGACATAGAACACAAGTGACGAAGGGAGAAAGTAAATAGAGAACTTTCTGAGCAGCTCGCTCCTTTTTCTTTCAAGACAAGCAAGAGACAGACAAGCACTGACTACCATATATACATTGCAAAACTGGATACGAGGCGGTATTCCAAAACTGTTTAAACACCACCTTAAATGGAATTGTTTAGAATAGGTGGTCAGTGGTGAAATAATTCGTCGAACGAAATGAGGAAATACTTCAGCCTTCACAGGTCACCATGTTTCTCATCTAGTGATTTTGTTGTAACAGTGTTACACAATGAACCTTTGACTGTATTCATTCTCAGTGATTGTTCCACATTATTTTTTTGTATTTGCAATAGCGCAATTTTATGTATCAGTTTCCGTCATCATCTGAGATAATTTGCATTAGTTGATTTTAAAATAACAGAACTAGTGAATGAAATTTTGACACTTCCAACGAAATGCACTCAGTTTAGTTTTGCATTAAACAATGTGTCGTATAAAGTTACATGTACGCATCTTATTTTAAGTGGTATTTCAGTTTGATATCAAATATGGATGAATCATCAACTCTTTCTGCAAGCTGACATTGGAATTTTCTCCCTCACTCATTCACGCTTGAGTTGCTTCCGTACGCTCCTGACATTTTTTTTTCAGATTTTTGTGAATATACATGTTCGCATCTGCCAACGCTGATATGCAATCTCGTGGTGGATTAAAAGTCACAGGCAATTTTTCCTTAATTTATATTTCGTACATCTTTACGTCTTTTCAGTGCATTTTTAGATAATTTTAACGCTAATGAAACAAAAACAAAAACTAAACAAATAAATAATATAAAACAAAACAAACAGAAACTTATTCTTGGTTACTTTTTCTCTCAAAATATTTTCATATTTGTCTTTGCACATATTGAAAACTGCTCATAGGAAAAAAGTGTATTGATTGTCAAAGAAAACTTCAGATAACTCTCTTTCATAACGTAATGTTTTGTTTCAGTAGCGCGTTACAAATGACTTAACTTAAAAATGTAGAAAGTCATGGAATATAGCGGGGAAAACGCTAATGACATTGGACTATATATTATTAGTTATACAGGTCTTTGGCAGGGTACATGGTCTCATGTTCGCTGTCAGGACCTTATGTAGTTCTCCTGTTGATTTCATGAGTATGGCAGAAAACCTATATTATCGGTTCATTCTGCCATGTGATAGAAATATTGATGTTATTCAACGGGAAACTAATAAAACTCCTCTATATACGCCTATCCGTACAGTAGAAAAAGGCACAGTACTTGTCTCAGGAACGAAACTTAGCGAACGAAACCAGTTTAGACAAGTTATAGCTCTAATTAAAGCTTGAGGAGCGATCTTCCAAATTCTTCCGACATTCACGAAATCGTCTTCCGTTTCACCCCTTTAAATTTCACTGTCAGTCCCTGGGGTATTTAAGGAAAAATACGATGATGTAAGGTAACAAAATAACATGACGTCGCAATATTAGCTAAATATAATAGGAGTGATCACGTGCAAATCAGGATTAAAAAGCAGGTTACACATGCTGATTATAATCCCTTTTCAGTTATTGAAAGGACGTGGGGAAAAAGAACTAGCCCTTTCGTAGGGGGAATGCCAAAGACATCTGAACCCTTGAGGTGATATGCTTATATGAACAATACTTTGCTTTTAGCAAGCCTCGGGCTAAATAGAATAGCACCCCTTGGGTTGAGATTATTCTATCATACACTCAACGGTAGTTGAATTATTAATGTGTTCTATCTCGGATCTTGTCAAGTCGGAAAATGCACATAACAGTGTCGAGTGAAATTCCAACATGTTGGTTCATGACTGCTACACCAAAATTTGGTTTGTTTGTGTTTTTCGTCCTATTTACACATATGGTCATTTATGGACGTGCCTGGTTTTGGTGGTGGAGGAAAGCCGGAGTTCCCGGATAATAACCACTGACCTAAGGACAGTACCTGGCGACTGCCCCACGTAGGCTTCGAACCCGCGACCCAGTGGTGGAAGGCTAGTGGTAGCAGAATGTCAGACGCTTTAACCACTTGGCCACTGCAACCAGTAAAATTGCTGAATAGACATTTCCGTAGACTTGATTACCTGTCTTAGTACAATTTCTCTCCGCTAGGCTGCGCTTATGATATAATTTCGAAGCGAAGCCTACCGAAGCGTAGAAAAACTACGGCAGGCAATCCAGACTAGACATTTTTTTGTACAGGCTGTCCGTCTGGCTGGGTATCACACACCAATAAATGCTATCTTCTGAGCTCCTTCACGACGTCATGGCCAACCGCAGAGGTATGTACTTTACAAAAAGAGCACGTACCATGGGTTATTATTTTATCGGTATCAACCATTTTATATGATGTAAATTTACTGTGGAGAAGATCATTTGGAAAATATCCACCATACCTCTTTTTTAATTAAATATCGATACAGGATGACTTTCCTTAAAGACCCCTGTCCCGCTTCACTGTGTTTTCTCCCGTATATATACATAGTAATCTAGCTCCCTTTAACCTCCGTTTCCGTTTGGATATGAATTTAGCTTGGTTGGGCTAGAAAAAAACACTTTCGTTGACCAGGTAAACTGTAGCTCAATTGGTTATAGCGATAGTATAGCCATTTAATATGACCCGGTGTTAAAATCCCGGTGTAATAAAACCTGATTAATTGTATCCACTCAGAACACTATTGTTGGTTGAAATTTGTTTATTTCATCTTTATTATTTCTCATAAAAGTCCCGCACGGTATGGTTTTCTTCTCAAAGTTACAGTCTTCCTGCAAAAACAACCATGTCCTATGCGGAGTTACAGTTTTTGGCAGCGGTACGGGGATCCTTAAAAAAACCTTTTCGCTAATGAACATAATTATGCCTATTACTACCTTTTTTGAACACCCATTTTAATTATGTTACAAACTTATTCAAAGCGCGTTTGATTTTTTCCTCTTCCTTAACGAAAATCAAATTATAATGTGTTTTTCGTCCTATTTACACATATGGTCATTTATGGACGTGCCTGGTTTTGGTGGTGGAGGAAAGCCGGAGTTCCCGGATAATAACCACTGACCTAAGGACAGTACCTGGCGACTGCCCCACGTAGGCTTCGAACCCGCGACCCAGTGGTGGAAGGCTAGTGGTAGCAGAATGTCAGACGCTTTAACCACTTGGCCACTGCAACCAGTAAAATTGCTGAATAGACATTTCCGTAGACTTGATTACCTGTCTTAGTACAATTTCTCTCCGCTAGGCTGCGCTTATGATATAATTTCGAAGCGAAGCCTACCGAAGCGTAGAAAAACTACGGCAGGCAATCCAGACTAGACATTTTTTTGTACAGGCTGTCCGTCTGGCTGGGTATCACACACCAATAAATGCTATCTTCTGAGCTCCTTCACGACGTCATGGCCAACCGCAGAGGTATGTACTTTACAAAAAGAGCACGTACCATGGGTTATTATTTTATCGGTATCAACCATTTTATATGATGTAAATTTACTGTGGAGAAGATCATTTGGAAAATATCCACCATACCTCTTTTTTAATTAAATATCGATACAGGATGACTTTCCTTAAAGACCCCTGTCCCGCTTCACTGTGTTTTCTCCCGTATATATACATAGTAATCTAGCTCCCTTTAACCTCCGTTTCCGTTTGGATATGAATTTAGCTTGGTTGGGCTAGAAAAAAACACTTTCGTTGACCAGGTAAACTGTAGCTCAATTGGTTATAGCGATAGTATAGCCATTTAATATGACCCGGTGTTAAAATCCCGGTGTAATAAAACCTGATTAATTGTATCCACTCAGAACACTATTGTTGGTTGAAATTTGTTTATTTCATCTTTATTATTTCTCATAAAAGTCCCGCACGGTATGGTTTTCTTCTCAAAGTTACAGTCTTCCTGCAAAAACAACCATGTCCTATGCGGAGTTACAGTTTTTGGCAGCGGTACGGGGATCCTTAAAAAAAACTTTTCGCTAATGAACATAATTATGCCTATTACTACCTTTTTTGAACACCCATTTTAATTATGTTACAAACTTATTCAAAGCGCGTTTGATTTTTTCCTCTTCCTTAACGAAAATCAAATTATAATGTGTACAATATCATTTTTAGAGTTATTGCCGTACCTTTTCTGCAAAACTTGCCGAACCAATGGACCAATCCTCTGTTAACTTCCTTAGCGGTGAAGTTAAAGGAAGCGCACGTTAGTATGTCTTATCTTTTCTGACGACCTCCCGTTTACCGTACAAACGTGTGTATTATGTATAAGTTGGCATCATTCAATCAGCTTATTTTTTCAGTCATTATACTTTCTTTTGTAACTGTATTCATTTTCTTATATCTATTGTTTATTTAAAATATGTATTTCACGTAACTCTTCATGTTTGGAGGAATAAAGATATGAATGAATGAATGTAGCATATATACAAAAAATCAACAAGTGTTACATGTTTAATTAAAAGAAATATGTGTACATGTATATATATCCTCTCAAACAGATATAAGCCTTCGTTTCTTATTTGTTTGTGCTTGGGCAGCATTGAAAAACACGAATTATTATATTGGCGGAGGGGACTTGTTCGTGGAAGGAGAGTGGATATGGATGTCAACACAGGCACCCATTAGTGTTACCAACTGGAATACAGGAGAACCGAATGACCTCGGAGGACAAGAAGATTGCCTGGAGATAATTCCGCCTACAGGGCTGTGGAATGATATCCTTTGTAGCGTGCAGCAAGGTTTCATATGTGAAATGGAGTAAGTCCTATGTAGATATATATCTTTATATACAAGCAGAAAATTATCCTTACGGACGAAGAAATAACATAAAAACTTTCATCTCTTCAAGGCGATTCTTTAGACTCTGAAATAAAGTCTTAAGAATCGCCTTAAAGAGAAGAAATTACTTCAGACTCGTTGTTGAGATTTTTTTATATATAATATTTATATATATACATATGTTAACTCGTGAAAAGTCCCCATATTTCTTTAGGCCGAAGGCTGAGAGATATATATTCTTTAGAGGGTTTGCAAATACCCGTCTTATCTTTCAAAACACATTGCATGCAGAATGTTTTCATCATAACACAAGTACACCCATACTATAAACAAGGTCGCTTACTTCATTGCCCAAGTAAAATGACCCCGTTCCAGAAAACAAGCGAATTTGTGATACTAAATGAAACATCGAAAAATGGTCGCTTTTCAGTTGGTTGGACACTGCTAGCCATGGCATGACACGATAAATCCCTAGTGGGTAGCGTAAAACACACAGTCTTGTCAGTATAGTGTTTCTACGATAGGAAACAAACTTACTTGTAAGATATATAGTTCATGCCCTTACATTAGCATGTAGGACACCCAAGTCAAAGTTTTCAAGCTTGTCAGGCTGACGATCTTTTTGTTTTTACCTCGACGCTGATTGGCTCCTCATTTTAGACCCCAATCAACAGAAATATAGAAAGAAAGTTTTATTTCTTAATTTGTTTTTGACCTAACTATGTTTCATATTTTTTGGTTTAATTTTGTTTCAGTAACGAATATGCCCAAAGTCTAATTGGGTAATGCATCAGTTTGAGAACGTCGATTTTGTTGCGGAGTCACTCAACAGCAACAACATTGTTTATATATTTTTCGAATACCAATATAATGGAAATACATTAAACTGATCCTTAAATAAAACAAAGTGTAATAGTTGTTTTTTGAAACCTTGCCATGGTGTAAGACTAATGCGAAAGTCTATCTACTTAGACAGATCCCAGAGATCACAAATCTTTATCATTCACGCACCGGGAAATCTATTGACAAAGAATGACAGAGTCCATTGCATGACAGAGTCTATAGTCCTAGACAAATGGAGAAATGCGTGGAAACACACTAACGTAAACGTCTAAAATACAACCCGTGGACTCAAGGCTATCGCAAAAGTCCATGTAATTAGACTTTACTCGCGCGGACGTCCACTTGTAACTAGATTTACGCGGACGTCCACCTGTACGTGAAATTGAGAAGACGTCCTGATATAAGTTCACTTGAGCCGACGTCCATATGTGAGAAGACTTGTGTGTAGGTGTCAATATGTAGGTTGATAGGCGCATGCGCGGACGTTTATATGTAAGTAAATATGGACAGTCATCCATTGCGTAACTTGCGCAGTTGTCTTCGTGTAGCTTATCTTATGTTGACTTTTTATGTAATTATATATATAAGTCCACATGTAAGTAGTCTTTCACAGACATCTACATGTAAGTAGAGTAAAGACGCGCAAAGGTCCACAAATAAGTAGACTTCCGCCGACGATAACATGTAAGTAAACTTGCACGCACATCCACATGTAAGTTAACTCGAGCACACGTCCAGGTTCAATTAAACACGCGCAGGTGTGATATGAAACTAGCCTTTGTTGAAGTTTAAGGAGTTCTACCCATGCGAATTTTTTTAGACCTTAACTCGCCGGGAAAATCTGGACAGAAGGCGCTGTAACTATGGGTTACCATGGATGTTACACATACAAGAACTCTCGGAGAAGGGAGATGCGATAAACCTCTCCAGTCGTTTGATATCACATCAAGATAGATATTGAGAACAAGTTTGTCCTTTATTAACAAAATTTAGCCAGGTGCTTTACCGTCTACATCCTCACGTTGATCTCGACATTTACATACAGTAAAACAATACAGATTACGGTACCTTTCCGGCAAACTGAAAAACGGTAGCAGTTTATGGTAGGTTAGTATGAATGACGAAATCAGTTTTAATAAGGTTTCAGTTTTTATCATTCAGTAAAGAATTTTGTTTGAGATTAGAACAAAAGTGTGAGAAGAACAAGTCGTAGCCAATGGCTGTTTGTATTCCTCGTAAAACAAATAAAGAATCATATTAACAACAAAGCCAAATCAGCTCGGACGTAGTGCTACAGCCTAACAGTTCATGTGCTACAAAAATCATCGTTACAAGCCTACACGTCAGTAATTTAGACATACACGATTGTACCAGAAAGCCACGGGTATACCGGTCGGTGTGATTCAGTCTTCCGCTGCCAGAGCCCGCCGTTCTCGTGCTACCCGCCGCTGTTCGATGGACTCGGCGTACAGTATGAGGAAGAACAAGACGCTGTACAGGATCATGTAGGGGAAGAACCCACTGGAGATCAGCATGATGGAAAAGGTGTATCCGCTCCACACTACCGCCATAACGGACCTGTTCGGACATCTGACCACGTCGGACACGACGCCACAAACGTCCATCGCGATGTGTCTAAGAATTGATGTAAATGAAAAGACGGGCATACTCTGTACCACGTTTTGCTGTTGCTGTTCAAGTTGATTGTCTCGGGTTGTTGTGAAGCTTGCGTCGGATTCCTCTGACGTGCTGCCACAGCTTGACGTCGCCCTGACGCGTCGTCGCTCTACTTGGTTGTTTATGGTGTCCACCTCACTGCTGGACATGACAGGAAGCAGCTGTCGCACGGGAACCTCTCCGTATTCCGTTCGGGACACCTCTTCATTATCCCCTTCCTCTTCGCTGCCTTCATCTGCACTTTGTGACGCAACCGATCTAACCTGGACAGTTTGGGTTCTAATCTGAAATACAATGAAAGACAACTTGGATCATGGAAACCAGTTGTGGCATCCGCAGTTATACGGCATCATTTGAAGAGTTAGGGGAAAAGCGAACGAGACTCTACTCGAACGTACACAATAAGTCAAAAACTGATTCGTACTGGAGCTAAGAGAGCAAGAGTGATCGTTTTATATCCTGTTGACTCATTATAGTACACTCTATAGCAAGAATAAGAGTGCCCCCCCCCCCCCCCCCCACACACACACACACACACACACACACACACATTACGTACTAACACATCAAAAATCGAATTGCTCCACTCACCGGAAGTTTGATATGAACTTTACTTGTATCATGGATCTAAAGAATCAGTTGCTATTACTGACATGCTTGATTATAGAGACCATATTCTCAAAAAAAATAACAATCACAGAAAAATACCTAAAACATGTTTAGAGATATTTTCAAAACACAATAAAATTCAAACACAGGGCTTCCACGCTTCTGTTCTTTTAAACCTCGATACATATTTTTCAAAGTTCTTTTTTGTATTATAAATTATTGTAACGGAACGTGGTCAAAACATTTTTAGCATCTAGTTTTCTTTAAAAAAAAAAAGGAAAAAATCGTCTAGCTACGCTTGGAATTTGATTTAATTTAACTGTTCCTCTTAGGAAATAATGTTGAAATTGAAAAACAACTTAACGAAATTTCTTTTTGATTAAATTATGAAAATAAAATACATTATGATAATGCCCCAGGTCGCATAAGAGCGCATCTAATTTTCATTTGTTTTGATGTGAAAATGACACCGGATCCCCCGCGCGTTCGGCCTGAGCGGTATTAACAGACAACTTAAAACAATTCTGACCCCTTCCACCTTCAAAATTCAAAAGGCGCGTGTTTGAGGGATAGGGCGTTTCCTTACCACACTCTGTTCACTGAGCCAGTTTTCCACG
The DNA here is from genome assembly GCF_002113885.1 of Mizuhopecten yessoensis. Taxonomy (NCBI): domain Eukaryota; kingdom Metazoa; phylum Mollusca; class Bivalvia; order Pectinida; family Pectinidae; genus Mizuhopecten; species Mizuhopecten yessoensis. The sequence goes on along the minus strand of NW_018404790.1, from coordinate 1,076,453 downwards.
AACTCCTGAAGGCAATAGTTGACCGTCAGCTGTCGCTTTCTGATGTTCTTTGCGCTGAGTGGACGACGGCAGGTTGGGCAGTGCAACTTGACTTGGTTGGGATTTAAACCAGGGTTGTGCTCTCCGGCATTCCTCGCCAGGTGACCAAGACATCTACAGTTTGTAAAAACCAAAGTTAAGCCAGCGCAATACCATGCATTCTAAAGGCAAACAGGCCACACCATATTTTGTAAAAAAAACACCACTTTCCACAGCAAAACCTTTCACATATCATAATTAACAAACAATCAGAGAAAGTGTCCCAACGAACTTTGCTCATGCATTCAAGATAATTATATAGCTTCCTTTAAATAACTTGGACAGTATCATGCAAAATTGAAGGCCGTCAGCATTTTTTCTTATACATTTCATGTATTTTTACATTTTAAAGTGTCTTTTTATGAAATCAGTTGTCATGCTACCGAAACAAAGGATGAGTGTCTTTAAGGCCCTTTTTTGGGAGCATACAGCCGGAGCTGCCATTTAGGCGCTAACAGCTAGCATTCAACAATTCTAGCACTGCCCAACCATCCGGCGTCCTACCACTAGACAAACGTGCCTCTCGTAAACAAATCTTACTTAACAAATTTGGTGAGATAAAGAACAAAATGGGGCGATAAAATTTATGTTCATTCAGTAATTTGTCACATCTAGCAAATTAATATAAAGAAAGAACTATACTAAAGAAAATATTGTGAAGGAAAATGTAATTCCCTTTTAAGATACAATTTTGTTTTATCGCTGACTTTAGGAAAATTCACTAAAAGGGTGGAAATGCATGATATATAAAAGGGGAAAACACGCGTGACCGTTGATTGGGCACAGAACATGGAAAAATATCTCTTTGTCAAATCGACGCAATTCGCAATAAAAACTGAAAGTCTAATATTCCAACCAATTCTTCACTTAATTATTAAGTTATAGATTTATATCTTGCACTCCACTTACACGGGGGTAATCCCGATACTCGAGGTAATGGCTTCCGTCAGTAGTTCGATATTGGTAATATACATAAATCACTTAGTTAACGGAATCGGTGTCATCCTAGTTGTTATTTTGTCGGTATCCGTAGCATTCATATAGTGGCCTCCTCATCTGTACCAATTAAAACTATATGAGGTTTTGCAAAATGCAATAAAATATGTAACAGAAAACTCATCGATCATTAAATCTGAACAGAAAAGCTCTGACGGAAGTCGTATACAGCGCCAAATAAACTAAAACGTATAAACTTACTCAGAACACCTTAGTTTAAGTCTTAGGTCCAAATATAGCTGTACCGAATTATCAGGTCCCTGTGCTTGCTCCGACGGAATCCATTCCGCGTTAATTCTTCTAGTGCTCTGACGAAAGTACGAGAATCAGGATTACCCCGTGATCGAATGATTCAAAAACCGAATAATAAGTTTTTTCCTCGGGATAGATCTATATTGGCAGAGAATCTCGGAATCAATTCGACGCAATATATGCAATAACTTTTTCAAATATGAGCATTTACCTGATGCAGAAGCTATGACCACATTTTAGCGTGTGTGGATTGTTGTAGTAATCCAAACAAATGCTGCACTTCAGGGATTTGTACCAATGTCTGTTTATGGGCTCCAAAACTTCCGAGTCTTGCGACATCTTACAAACGCATTATCATTGTCGCCACGGCAACACACGTGACGTCATCAACAAGAAGCGTGGAGCGTCAGTTTTGATGACGTGAAAAACAAATGTAAATGGTCTTCAATGGCGTAATGATCGGTTAGGCTATATAATGGATGACAATGTTGAAAGGCCTGTCAAACAACGTGAAAAACATGTACGATTTTTATTGGACGAAGAGAGAAACGCCAGGCCAAAGCAGCAATATAGAAAAACCCCGAAGAAGCTGCATGCGCACCAACCACAGCAGCGCCACGCTGGTAAAACGGAGTTCGGTGACGAAGCCAGAAAAGACAATCAAATCGCAGAAATGTATCGAAGAGTGATACAGATGACGGAAGAGGCAAACAAGTTGAAAATTGAGACTTGCCAACTCGTTGGAGATTATTCTGAGCTCGGGAAAAAGTTTTCTAGTCTTGAGAAAGAGAAGAAAGATTTCGACGACGAAGTTGACAGACATGTTCAAGAAATAGACGAAAAGCGGTATTTAAATGGTCTTATCCATCATTTAGAAGAAGTCGACCGGAACATGACATTTGAACCGTGCGAAGTATTGGGATCTTCAGTCAGTGATGGATTCTTGCAGAACAGAGGTTCGCTCTCTGAAATATGATGAGCGACATTAACAGTAATCATGGTTGTATGTATGTCCATATTTCTTATGATACCATTAAAATTAAATTAAAATGTTCTATCAAACTACACATTATTTATGTAAATGTTTCAATTGACTTTATGCCTTACGTACACTAAACATCGTCGTTCGCGTCGGACGTGTATAGAACTCTTGTACACAAAACAGACAAGAAGTTGTCAGAAAATACATAAGGGTTGTACCAGCTATCGTCTTTGGTGTTTTGCATAAAAGGACGTGGGGCAACCGTCCTTACTTTAACGGTTGTAAAAATATGGTGCTCTTGCTATCAAGCTCTAGGTAATGTTTCCTATCGGGCCCCAGCCCTGCAACAGCCCTGCAGCATAACTACGTACTAGCCTTACCGCCTGGCCGGAATAACTGGATAACTTAGATAATGCCCATTTTCTACTCAATGGAAGAAATCTTTGATATTTTATAGAATGTGAAAACGAGTGTTTTCTACCTCTACCAACCAGCTGTCCATTTACGCATTTTATGTTTTTCTTCTCGAATGCAAGAAAGAATTTTCTTTTCAATATGAAGCGGTCAGATCTTGGAATATTTCACTTTCATTGCCACATAATAACATGAGTTATCTCACTGTACATTTCCAAATCTTCTAAACCACATCCTCGAAATTCAAGGTGTACGAATTCGAAGTTACATGTACGTTCACGTACGTTCTCTGCATCAAGCGCGCTGAGAAAGTAAGTTAGCCTGTTAATCTCTAGAATTTCTTTGGTGTCTGAATCATTTCATTTGAAAAGAACAAAATACTTTATAAAGTACGAGGAAAATGTTTTCATATTCAATTTAAATAACGTTTCCCTGATTTTCTTTCGGGACGACTCCACGATTACAGCATTATCGTTTGAGAGTTCATTCATAATCTTAAAAATCGAGAAACCAAATTAAGTGTGAAAGAAAATTTCTTCACCTCGAATGTCTGACAAAGCACAGGTACTGGTCATAGGTTATTGTTCATATTGGGTGGTGCTCCACTATATGTAGTATATAGCAACCAATAGGAAAATAAATTGTGACCAGTACCTGTGGGACAAAGAAATCTCCTGAGGAGTACGTTTCTTGAACTCGGGGCCTGTCGCTGGTGTAACACACAATCTTGTCACGCAGGTTGATTTTTTTGTCACACTCTCAAAACATGAAAGGGTGATTTAATAGGGAAGAACGTTGTTTTCTACGAAAAACGCACAACTGTTATATATGACACCTTCTATACTTGCGAAAAATGATGTCATTCAATTGTCTTCAGTTGTGTAGTCAAAAGTGCGTGTGTCTTGACTATAGCCTTAGAATATCAGATATATCACCAATGGTTAAAGCAGGATCCAAATAAGTTAAGTGCAAAAGACATGAAGAAGACACTTCAATGAAGTGTAGAAGACACATCATTGAAATCAGAGAGTGACATTAGTAAAGGGAGAGAGTGACATTAGTAAAGGGAGAGAGTGACATCAGTGAAGGGAGAGAGTAACATCAGTGAAGGGAGAGAGTGACATCAGTGAAGGGAGAGAGTGACATTAGTAAAGGGAGAGAGTGACATCAATGAAGGGAGAGAGTGACATCAGTGAAGGGAGAGAGTGACATTAGTAAAGGGAGAGAGTGACATCAATGAAGGGAGAGAGTGACATCAGTGAAGGGAGAGAGTGACATTAGTGAAGGGTAGAAGACACATCAGTGAAGGGAGAGAGTGACATCAATGAAGGAAGAGAGTGACATTAGTGAAGGGAGAGAGTGACATCAGTGAAGAGAGAGAGTGACATTAGTGAAGAGTAGAAGACATATCAGTGAAGGGAGAGAGTGACATCAGTGAGGGGAGAGAGTGACATTAGTGAAGAGTAGAAAACACATCAGTGAAGGGAGAGAGTGACATCAATGAAGCGAGAGAGTGACATCAGTGAAGGGAGAGAGTGACATTAGTAAAGGGAGAGAGTGACATCAGTGAAGGGAGAGAGTGACATTAGTGAAGAGTAGAAGACACATCAGTGAAGGGAGAGAGTGACATCAGTGAAGGGAGAGAGTGACATCAATGAAGGGAGAGAGTGACATCAGTGAAGGGAGAGAGTGACATCAGTGAAGGGAGAGAGTGACATCAGTGAAGGGAAAGAGTGACATCAATGAAGGGAGAGAGTGACATCAGTAAAGGGAGAGAGTGACATCAGTGAAGGGAGAAAGTGACATCAGTGAAGGGAGAGATTGACATCAATGAAGGGAGAGAGTGACATTAGTAAAGGGAGAGAGTGACATTAGTAAAGGGAGAGAGTGACATCAGTAAAGGGAGAGAGTGACATCAGTAAAGGGAGAGAGTGACATCAGTGAAGGGAGAGAGTGACATTAGTGAAGGGTAGAAGACACATCAGTGAAGGGAGAGAGTGACATCAGTGAAGGAAGAGAGTGACATTAGTGAAGGGAGAGAGTGACATCAGTGAAGGGAGAAAGTGACATCAGTGAAGGGAGAGAGTAACATCAGTAAAGGGTAGAAGACACATCAGTGAAGGGAGAGAGTGACATCAGTGAAGGTTAGAAGACACATCAGTAAAGGGTAGAAGACACATCAGTGAAGGGTAGAAGACACATCATAGATGAGGAGAAGACACATCAGTGAAGGGTAGAGGACACATCAGTGAAGGGTTGAAGACACATCAGTGAAGGGTAGAAGACACATCGTTGAAGAGGAGAAGACACATCAGTGAAGGGTAGAAGACACATCATTGAAGAGGGGAAGACACATCAGTGAAGGGTAGAAGACACATCGTTGAATAGGTGAAGACACATCAGTGAAGGGTAGAAGATACATCGTTGAAGAGGAGAAGACACATCAGTGAAGGGTAGAAGACACATCATAGAAGAGGAGAAGACACATCAGTGAAGAGGAGAAGACACATCAGTGAAGGGTAGAATACACATCAGTGAAGGGTGGAAGACACATCAGTGAAGGGTAGAAGACACATCGTTGAAGAGGAGAAGACAAATCAGTGAAGGGTAGAAGACACATCATTGAAGAGGTGAAGACACATCAATGAAGGGTAGAAGACACATCATTGAAGAGGAGAAGACACATCAGTGAAGGGTAGAAGACACATTGTTGAAGAGGAGAAGACACATCAGTGAAGGGTAGAATACACATAATTGAAGAGGAGAAGACACATCAGTGAAGGGTAGAAGACACATCATTGAAGGGTAGAAGACACATCATTGAAGGGTAGAAGACACATCAGTGAAGGGTAGAAGACACATCATTGAAGAGGAGAAGACACATCAGTGAAGGGTAGAAGACACATCATTTGAGAAGGAAGACACATGAAGACAGTGTAGTGAGAGAGTGACATCAGTGAAGGGAGAGAGTCACATCAGTGAAAGGTAGAAGACACATCAGTGAAGGGAGGGGTACACATCAGTGAAGGGAGAGAGTCACATCAGTGAAGGGAGGGATACACATCAGTGAAGGGAGGGAGACACATCAGTGAAGGGAGAAAGTGATATTCGTGAAGGGTGTGAGACATATTAGTGAAAGATTTGAAACTCATCAGTCAAGGGAGAGAAACACTTCAGTGAATGGTGGAAGACACATCAGTGAAGCTTCTGGGACGCATCATTTAAGGGTACAAAGCACATCCTTTAAGTGAGGGAGGCACATTTATAAAGGAATAGAGACATCATTCGAATGTTTGAGAGATATCAGTAAAGAGTAAGAGTCACATCAGTGAAAGACGTGAGACACATCAGTGAAAGCGGTGAGACACATCAGTGAAGGGGGTGAAACACATCAGTGAATGGTGTCTGACACATCGGTGAGAATATGAGACACATCAGTGAAAAGTGTGAGACACATCAGTGAGAATATGAGACACATCAGTGAAAAGTGTGAGACACATCAGTGAGAATATGAGACACATCAGTGAAAGACGTGAGACACATCAGTGAAAGGATGGAGACACATCAGTGAAGGGGGTGAAACACATCAGTGAATGGTGTCTGACACATCAGTGAGAATATGAGACACATCAGTGAAAAGTGTGAGACACATCATCAGTGAAGTATGCGAGACACATCAGTGAAAGGATGTGGACACATCAATGAAGAGTGTGAGACACATACCTGGCCTTAATGCAAAAGAATATAACCGGCCGGGCGTAATTGCCAATTTGAAGAAGTTGGTACTGTCTGCAGATATAATTATCGGTCGTACATTTAGTTTGATCGAATCTTTTACTAACAAGGAGGGTAGGAAGGACACTTTCCGCACAGACGTTCTGCATGAGAGAGTTTTGCAATTTATTTCTCCTTGTGGGTTACTTTTTCTGTATGTACACTTCATCCCAATATTTAAAAAAAAATGTACACTGACAAAATCAAATCTCACCCAAAATCAAGCTAATTGATCTTTCTTTATCTCGTTCAATTTACCTCGTAACTTCATCCAATATTTGGCACCATTTGCGACTTGCTTGTGCAAAGGAAATATTATTCAGCCTTCCTGTCGTGTCTCCCACTGTACCTAGGGAAGTGTATCAGAAATGTTCGTGGATAGCCTAACCCTTAAAAGCTCTGTTCCCCGCAACGACGGTTCGCTAAACACAACTCTTTTTATTACGTCAAAACCAAAATTAGGTCATTAGATATTGTGACGTCGTAAAATTGGCGCCATTTGAGACGATGGAATTGCCGCCCCAAACCTGTCGCCCTTAAAAATATCAAAATTAGATAAATGAGCGGTTTCGTGCAATAAAGTTTACCGAGAAAACCATAACATCACATTTAGTCAAGAACTCTTTCATATTACACAAACACGTATTTTTAGTTAAGTCACAATTACACCTTTTAATTATATTTTGATGGGAGCTGATGGAAATTCACAATAATTGTTTTGCATATAAGTGTAAACTAACCTCAAATGACAGTAGGTTTTGAGGAGTGAAATCCGGCTACAACATCCGAAGAAATAATTTGTCGATAATCACATAGTTTGTTTTAAGAATGTATGTTCCTTGTGATCCTTATTTGTGCTGGGATCAATATTTGACTTCGCAAAAATAAACAATGACAAAAATCCATATCTTAAGTTAGCATATGTATACAAACAACTGTAAGACAACAGCATATTGATCTCAAAGATCGAAAATATATCTTTATTAAAACTAACAGGGAGAAACAGATCTCCTCGGCGTTCCTGTTATTGTACAAAGTACATGGTATAACATACCCGCGGTGTAAAATGCCGATATTCGGGTATGGTGATAAATTCATAAAAATAGAGTTTGTCCTTCTTCAAAAATATAAAAAATATGTTCTTCAATTCGAAACAAACGGTTATCTTTCGTAATTCTTAATGATTACAGTAATTTTGTTCTATATTTAGTATGCACCTGCCCAACCCCAGTCTATTTTCCGCCATCGTTGCTCAACGAATATTTTGCCATCTCTAAATTTTAACTCGGTATCAAAGCCATCCTTCTTCTTCAAAAAACTAGAAAACAACTGTTTGTTGCTTGCTTTGCGTGTCCCTGTATACGTATAACCTGCTTACTACTACTCCATATATGAATATCAGAGAAGGCAAAAATATACGGTTAAACAAAGTGTATCCCTCCCTACCCGTAAATGTGTCGCTCTCCCCAGTCTAAACCTCGACAATTAATGTTCTGTGTCTCAAAATTAGCACTCCGGATGTGTCTGCCAGGAGCTTGTGTTGTACGGAATCATCTGGAATGGCGGTGGGTAAATATTCAAATTGTTCCCGATCGAGAGAATCGCTGGATCAATAACACCGGGATCATTATGGTAAAATGGTTGGACTGGAAACACGGGAGGTGGCGCCACACGTTCCTTGCTACTTCCGGTGACTGATTTGAGTTCGTTGTACAACTCGTTTGTCTGGCATGCATTATTTTGAGAGCGTAAGGCCAATTGATTTTCTATGTAGTTCTGGTTCTCCATCCTTATACAATCTATTTCGTCCTTACATCCTTGAAGTATCGATGTTTTCGCCTTAGTAGCTATCATTAGAGAATCTAACTCCGAACTCATCTCGTCTATCCGTAGACCGGTCAGCGCGAAGGTTTCAGTGTTCGTAGAAGCGTCTACCTGTGTAAGAAACATAAGAACTATAATAGGTTTAGCTTGTAAACAAATATATACTTTTTCCGTAATAAACGTATCTACTTACTCCCCCACCCTTTGCAGATCGGGGGTCGAACACAGAATACAACTGCTGTTACCCACTGCATGTGTCGTATGAGGCGACTAACGAGGGGACACACTGCATAATTGATGGTTTGCTTTTGTGCGTTCTACTTGGGGACACAAAAGCGACCAAAAAAATCAGCTGCACCCATTGCAATCTTTTTATTTCTTTTTACTTCTATATACCTTTTATTTCCTAGCGCCTTGCTTGGCAACACCTCACTTTTTACTGTTAAACGTTCGCCCAGGGCCCGTATTCATTAAACCGTTCTCATGCTCAAGCACGGATTCTGTGCCTAAACCAGCATTCTTATAACTCACTTAAATCATGTCAGACAGCCAAAAAGTAAACATTGAAAACAGTATTCAGCTTTGAGTTTCTTCAATTACTTTCCAAATCATTGACAAAATAAGATTATATTTTCAATTTATAACCGGAGCAAGAAAATAAGCTTGAACACAAAATCCATGCTTAAGCATGAGTGGAGCATACACAACATACATGGAGGTACGCCCTTAAATTACCTTAGCTGTTGATAAGATGTTTATGAAAATAAAACCAAACCAAACCCCTCCCTCTGCGCCTACGTATATTTCATTCCAACAAATGTTCTTCGAGATGTTTCTTTTCAAATCCTTTCAACACCAGATTGCATGTTTTGAAAAATAATGAGTTGCATCCTTTCTCACAACTCGAAATCTACTTGTGTCATCCTATGTTATAGGTGTTGTCTCTTCCTTGTGCTATGTTATTGTTTACATGAGGTCATAGTGTTGTCTCTTCCTTGTGCTATATGCCGTTGCAGATAAATCGTCACAAAGGTTAAACAGGAGAACATTCTATGAATGACTGGAGATCATGAAGTCAACTTCGTGTGCACAGCTACGTTGAGCAAGAGAAAGGTACCAAGTTGATATGACACTGACCTGAGAACGAGGCTGTCTCATTTGTTGATATGACTCAATGATTGACATGAGGACGAAGTTAGGCACGACACCATTGGTCTTGGTCATGAGGTTTGTGTAGGCGATACCACAGCGACAGTTCGGACACGGCACGTTCGTCTCCATTAGTAGGAACGGATTCTTTACCTGGCGCTTCTTGTGTTTCGCCAAATCCAGGAGACAACTGTAAATGGATATCACATCTATTGTACTAAAACCGAGGACCCGAAGACAGTTGTAGGGAGGCAGGACTCAAATCAGATCAGTTCAAAATATCTTTTAAATCTAACATAGTAACAATGCTGTAGCCTTAAAACACACAATAGTCACGCATAAGCTTTGTTAGCTGATGATACATGTTTAAGTTCAAATAACATCAGAAGACATATTTGAAAACGAAAATTTAGCTTTTTTACGTTGTCCAAAATGGCGGATGCGAGGACTGTGCGGCGTAAGTGAGTATTGTGCAAAAGTTTTCAAACCGTGAACCGTTTTGAGTACGGTCGGGATTTGCAAAAACCAGGAATGCTAACTGGGGATGTTAGAACTGTTACACTTAGCGATATTCTTCTTTTGATGGACCACAACTGAACATCATTTATCCTCTGAATTTCAATGAATGAATTAGAAATGATGGTTTGATGATCCGATTAGGAAGATTACAGATAGTAATTTATTCTCCAATCCCTGTGGTTACTGCCGTATCAACTTTATTTTTATGTGATATTTTCGACACAATACAGGTTATTACTTTTTCTTTACTACACAATTGAGCCTTATATAGACACTGTCTAAACTATTGGTGGAGTATTGCGTAAAAAGAAGAAAACTTACTTGTAACAAAACGTGTGCCCACACGGCAAGGCAGTCGGGTCGTTGTAGATCTCCATACAGATGCAGCATTTAAGTTGTTGAAGTAAGTGACCTCCAATCTGGTTCTCCAGATTGTCTAAGTCCATTCCGAATACGTATAGACACTTAAACAAAATAAAAACGTATCTAACCTAGGACCGTAAAATAATCGCGAGTGAACCCTCCCAACTGTAACAGAAAAGTAACTTGTTGTTATTCACATAGCAACCTGGAGACGTCACTGTTATTATGACGTCATAATGTTAAGGAAGGGAGATTAGTCTTTGCAGTTATCTTGGTTTATATGTATGATTACACCTGAAACAGAAAAAGGCATGGAATAAATAAATAAAGTACTTTATTGTTAATGAAAAAAAATATCGACTGTCAACCTTTTGGACTCCCATAGACCTGACTGTTAAAATTAAAACCTGGTAAGTATTTTGAGATTTTTTCTGAATTATATAGTGGTATTCAATGTATCAAATAGACATCAGCAAAACAGTCAAAAATTACAAGCTAGGGGTTGTGTCCAAGATACCGCAAAAATTAGTTTTGCACAATCCGCGAGAAGGTCAGTTTGGCGGGTGTACGTCAGGTTTATACATTATCGGTGAGGGTGTCAGTTTGTAGGGTGTACATAATCCGTGATAATGTCAGTTTGTAAGGTGTACATAATCCGCAATAATGTCAGTTTGTAAGGTGTACTGAGGGTGTCAGTTTGTCGAATGTACGTATTGTTTATACACAATCTGTAAGGGTGTCAGTTTGTCGGATGTACGTATTGTTTATACACAATCCGTGAGGGTGTCAGTTTGTCGGATGTACCTATTTTTAATACGCAATCCGTGAGGGTGTCAGATTGTCAGATGTACGTATTGTTTATACACAATTCGTGAGGGTGTCAGTTTGTCGGCTGTACGTAATGTTTATACACAATCCGTGAGGGTGTCAGTTTGTCGTATGTACGTATTGTTTATACACTATCCGTGAGGGTGTCAGTTTGTCGGATGTATGTATTGTTTATACACAATCCGTGAGGGTGTCAGTTTGTCGGATGTCCGTATCGTTTATACACAATTCGTGAGGGTGTCAGTTTGTCGGATGTACGTATTGTTTATACACAATTCGTGAGTGTGACAGTTTGTCGGCTGTATGTATTGTTTATACACAATTCGTGAGGGTGTCAGTTTGTCGGCTTTTCGTATTGTTTATACACAATCTATAAGGGTGTCAGTTTGTCGGATGTACGTATTGTTTATACTCAATCCGTGAGGGTGTCAGTTTGTCGGATGTCCGTATCGTTTATACACAATTCGTGAGGGTGTCAGTTTGTCGGATGTACGTACTGTTTATACACAATTCGTGAGGGTGTCAGTTTGTCGGCTGTGCGTAATGTTTATACACAATCCGTGAGGGTGTCAGATTGTCGGATGTACGTATTGTTTATACACAATCCATGAGGGTGACAGTTTGTCGGATGTACGTATTGTTTATACACAATCCGTGAGTGTGTCAGCTTGTCGGATGTACGTATTGTTTATACACAATCCATGAGGGTGACAGTTTGTCGGCTGTACGTATTGTTTATACACAATTCGTGAGGGTGACAGTTTGTCGGCTGTATGTATTGTTTATACACAATTCGTGAGGGTGTCAGTTTGTCCGATGTACGTATTGTTTATACACAATCCATGAGGGTGACAGTTTGTCGGATGTACGTATTGTTTATACACAATCGGTGAGGGTGTCAGTTTGTCGGGTGTACGTATTGTTTATACACAATCTGTGAGGGGGTCAGTTTGTCGGATGTACGTATCGTTTATACACAATTCGTGAGGTTGTCAGTTTGTCGGATGTACGTATTGTTTATATACAATCCATGAGGGTGTCAGTTTGTCGGATGTACGTATTGTTAATACACAATCCGTGAGGGTGTCAGATTGTCGGATGTACGTATTGTTTATACACAATCCATGAGGGGGACAGTTTGTCGGCTGTACGTATTTTTTATACACAATCCGTGAGGGTGACAGTTTGTCGGATGTACTGTGTCAGTTTGTCGGATGTACGTATTGTTTATATACAATCCATGAGGGTGTCAGTTTGTCGGATGTACGTATTGTTTATACTCAATCCATGAGGGTGTCAGTTTGTCGGATGTACGTATTTTTAATACTCAATCCGTGAGGGTGTCAGATTGTCGGATGAACGTATTGTTTATACACCATTCGTGAGGGTGTCAGTTTGTCGGATGTACGATGTACGTATTGTTTATACACAATCCGTGAGTGTGTCAGCTTGTCGGATGTACGTATTGTTTATACACAATTCGTGGGGGTGTCAGTTTGTCGGCTGTACGTATTGTTTATTCACAATCCGTGAGGGTGACAGTTGGTCCGTTGTCCGTATTGTTTATACACAATCCGTGAGGGTGACAGTTTGTCGGCTGTACGTATTTTTTATACACAATCCGTGAGGGTGTCAGATTGTCGGATGTACGTATTGTTTATACACAATTCGTGAGGGGGTCAGTTTGTCGGCTGTACGTATTGTTTATACACAATTCGTGAGTGTGACAGTTTGTCGGCTGTATGTATTGTTTATACGCAATTCGTGAGGGTGTCAGTTTGTCGGCTGTACGTAATGTTTATACACAATCCGTGAGGGTGTCAGTTTTTCGGATGTACGTATTGTTTATACACAATCCATGAGGGGGACAGTTTGTCGGCTGTACGTATTTTTTATACACAATCCGTGAGGGTGTCAGATTGTCGGATGAACGTATTGTTTATACACCATTCGTGAGGGTGTCAGTTTGTCGGATGTACGTATTGTTTATACACAATCCGTGAGGGTGTCAGTTTATCGGATGTACGTATTGTTTATACACAATCCGCGAGGGTGACAGTTTGTCGGATGTACGTATTGTTTATACACAATCCGTGAGGGTGTCAGTTTGTCGGATGTACGTATTGTTTATACACAATCCGTGAGGGTGTCAGTTTGTCGGATGAACGTATTTTTAATACACAATCCGTGAGGGTGTCAGATTGTCGGATGTACGTTTTGTTTATACACAATTCGTTAGGGTGTCAGTTTGTCGGATGTACGTATTGTTTATACACAATCCGCGAGGGTGTCAGTTTTTCGGATGTACGTATTGTTTATACACAATCCATGAGGGTGTCAGTTTTTCGGATGTACGTATTGTTTATACACAATCCATGAGGGTGATAGTTTGTCGGATGTACGTATTGTTTATACACAATCCGCGAGGGTGTCAGTTTTTCGGATGTACGTATTGTTTATACACAATCCATGAGGGTGACAGTTTGTCGGCTGTACGTATTGTTTATACACAATTCGTGAGGGTGTCAGTTTGTCGGATGTACGTATTGTTTATACACAATCCGTGAGGGTGTCAGTTTTTCGGATGTACGTATTGTTTATACACAATCCATGAGGGTGATAGTTTGTCGGCTGTACGTATTGTTTATACACAATCCGTGAGGGTGGCAGGTTGGCGGATGTACGTATTGTTGATACACAATCCATGAGGGTGTCAGTTTGTTGGATGTACGTATTGTTTTTGTCGGATGTCCGTATTGTTTATACACAAGCCGTGGGGGTGTCAGTTTTTCGGCTTTACGTATTGTTTATACACAATCCATGAGGGTGACAGTTTGTCGGATATACGTATTGTTTATACACAATTCGTGAGGGTGTCAGTTTGTCCGATGTACGTATTGTTTATACACAATCCATGAGGGTGTCAGTTTGTCGGCTGTACGTATTGTTTATTCACAATCCGTGAGGGTGACAGTTGGTCGGCTGTACGTATTGTTTATACACAATCCGTGAGGGTGACAGTTTGCCGGATGTACGTATTGTTTATACACAATCTGTGAGAGTGTCAGTTTGTCGGATGTACGTATCGTTTATACACAATCTGTGAGGGTGTCAGTTTGTCGGATGTACGTATCGTTTATACACAATCTGTGAGGGTGTCAGTTTGTCGGATGTACGTATCGTTTATACACAATTCGTGAGGGTGTCAGTTTGTCGGATGTACGTATTGTTTATACATAATCTGTGAGGGTGTCAGTTTGTCGGATGTACGTATCGTTTATACACAATTCGTGAGGGTGTCAGTTTGTCGGATGTACGTATTGTTTATACACAATCCGTGAGTGTGTCAGTTTGTCGGATGTACGTATTGTTTTTGTCGGATGTCCGTATTGTTTATATTGTTAATTATTTGACACATACTGTTCTTATCCGTAAGAAAAAATAGTACATAATCCGTGAAAGTAAGTTTACGAGGCAATATGTTGGAGTATATGAGAAAACATAACCCCGGGTCTTTGTATAAGAAATTTGGTAAGAAGAAAGCTAAAACACCAATGTGTAATGGTCATCAACGGTACATCATTTCAAAAACCTGTTTTCTGTACAACAAGATAGTGATCCAGTCCATCATGGCGACTTTAGTCTTGATGACACTGTTTTAGAGTAATCAGATGCTCCTATTTCGTTGCAAGAAGTCAAAAACGCTATTCGGAACTTGGTATGTGGTAAATCACATGGACCTGATGGTTTGTTAAATGAATGTTTAAAAGCTGGCGAGGAATGACTTCTTCCAACTTTATCTACGTTGTTGGATTATATACTAGAATCTTGTTATTTTCCTTCTAATTGGTCGTCAGCCATAATTATTCCTGTCAATAAGAAAGGTGTTTTAAATGACCCTAATAACTTTATTAGTTTAATTAGCTGCCTGTGTAAACTTTTTACCTCTGTACTCAATAAACGTATTTTAGATGCGTGTACAAAATATGACCTTATTACTGATGCACAATTCGGAATTCGTCCAGAACTTTGTACGATTGATGCAATTTTCGCATTACATTCTATTATAACGAAAACTTTATCTTCGATGAAACGTTTGTACTCTTGCTTGTGGACTTTCGCAAAGCGTTTGATTTTGTTGATAGATTAAGCTTATGGCGTAAGCTGACTAAGCTTGGTATTCGAAGGCAAAATGTTATCCGTCATTAAGTCATTCGATAAACAGTAAATGTTCTAACTATTTTGAGTACAATGTTGGATTAAGGCAAGGGGAAATAGTATCTCCTTTGTTGTTTTCAGTTTTTGTTAATGATTTTGAAACCTCATTTATTGAAAATGGTGCAACAGACTATGACTTTGGTGAATTAAGTTTGTTTTTGTTAATGTATGCGGGTGACTTAGTTATGTTTTCCGAAACTATTGAAGGTTTACAGAGTCTTTTAGATAATCTGAATGAGTATTCTACTAAATGGAAATTAACAGTTAACACTGAGAAAACCAAAATAATTGTATTTAGAAACGGGGGTCGTATACGAGATAGAGAAAGATGGATGTATAATGGTGTGGAGGTGGAAGTTGTGGATGTTTTCAGCTACCTAGGAGTAAAACTTAAATTCAATAATAGATTCAATCAAATACAGAAGCAGTTATCTGACCAAGGACGAAAGGCCATGTTTGCCCCTTTTTCAAGCTGTTCTAGCTTGAGCTTAAACTCTACAACGTTATTGCATTTGTTTGCAGTAAATTGCATGATGTATGTGAAGTTTGGGGATCTACAAAAGGTACGGATATTGAGAGAGTACACTGTAAGAAGATTTTAAAAGTTAAGAAGTCGACTTGCAATGCAATGGTTTATTTTGAATTAGGTAAAAAAAAAAGAAAATCCGTTTGTCGGCTGTACGCATTGTTTTTGTATACAAACCGTGCGTGTGTTAGTTTTGTTTGTTTGTTATCAGTTCTATTGCATGGACTATTTATACACAATCTCTGATGGTGTCAGTTTTGAAATCGGTCGTTCACATAAACACCTTTAATGTGCAATAAGTCGGAAAAGATTTTAAAATATGTGCGGTGTTCAATTCTCGGGATACTGTGTACAGATTGAGCCTACTACGAGTTATGTCCCTTTAAGTACAAAGTCGTATATCTTAAGGGACATGGTAGGGCATGTCAACGCGTATAATAAATTATCGTCGATTGGTATTCATATAGCCATGGTAAATATTTTTCTTTTCTTTTCAATCGGGATCAACGCCGCAGTGAATAAACAGCGACATGGTAAACAATCGAGTAACGCCAATAAAAGACAAGAAAGTACTTCGATCAGCTCTTTAAGCCAATCAGATTCGTCGTAACTCGCTTGTATACCTTACCTGTGTGGTGTGGTGATATATATTGCCGCAATATTTTTGTGTGCCAAACACACATGTCATAAGAGTAAAAAATCTTTGTGAACAAAACATGCATCCAATATTTTAATGAACGTGAAAATTTTATAAATATATCAAAATCATATACAATATAGATATATATGTACAATGTCTTTTCTATTCGGGTATATTGCCCCAACAGTTTGTTTCAGTATATATAGGTTTGACAATTATTGTCCAGTTAAATTACGTGTTGCCTCTATATTCATTCAAAGACAGTTATAAAGTTGTGGTCTTTTGAGGAGGTTAGAATAAGCACCTTGCAATGCTAATCAGGAGAGGTCAAGAGATCGAAATCTCGAAGCTGAGTCAAAGTATCTTTTTAGAAAACGAATACTATAAAAAGCACTTTTTTTGAGCGTATTACTTTGCTATGTTAAATGGGAAAGTATCTCCAGGTCAGAAAAATGCCGACCAAATTAGAACTCCTCTTCGTTGGAGATACAATACAAAGCACTGGGGCAATCTACCTTAACTTTTGACATATGTGATTGTGAACGAGAACAAGCTATTATTCTACCGAGTTAAGTCATTCTTTATGACATTTCTCATCCGTTACAAAACACGTAGGAATTTTAAAAATGACCTAGTATTGATATATTCGAGGACCAGTTATATTTGTTAGCATGTATACATTATGTATACTTATGAATTTCGGTTGAATACCACATTGAGGAATGAAATATTGGATGGTTTTGGAGGGTCAATATCTGGGATTCGGTTAAGAAACGATCGCATGCACAAGTCTATTAAACCCGGTTATTTAGGAGGTAATAGCTACAATCGTTACAGTTACTGCCAGCATGACAATGCCCACCTGTGCATTAACGTCTGTCACGGACCGGTGCGGACACCGTAATATAACAGTAGCGTGTATTGACATTGGGCGCGCCAATATTTGTACAACATTATACACTGGTGTTTAAAGACTGGCTAAACAGATAACGTTCAGTACTTATGTCAATTGAATAAAGTCAGAGCTAATAACCGTTGGTAAAGCCTTTCTTCTGACCAATTTTAGAAGCAACTAGCTGTAGAAATAATATTAAAATTACTCTCCAGAAAGTGGAGAGGAGCTGTTTTGAGTATATACCTGGGAGCTCATTATATCTGCGAGAGTGCACCATGAGATAAGACGTCTTGATTCGCCGCTGATACTTTTACAGTGCGAGTGCATGGCTTAACCCCAGGAATCCCAGTAGCCGGTACCACAAGGATCTACAGTCTGCTCGTGCATGGCCAGTCACCTCACGTGCACACATACAACTACAATAGTAGTCTCAGTCATTTGTCTCGTAATTTGTCACTTGATCGAAGTGTCTTATTCCTTAAATAATGTGTGACGTGTTTAAAAGTGAATTCACTTGGAAGAATTGTGGATTTTCTCACAGAAATAGGAAAGCATTTTACACATGTCAGGTAAGTATCACCTACGTGTAACCTATGTATAATGTATATATACACGTAAAGTACAGTATGTACTAGCATCCATTGATAAATTAACTATTAACACTACGTATTTTAAAGTTATCGACTCGGTAAGTATGCAATATATTACAATATTTCATTTCATACGTATGAAGTCTATCCGAAAATGTAGGGTATATCAACAATACAATACAATACAATAGATATATATACAGTGTATTGTCCGTCAATTACACACTTACACATACATTGTATAACTCAATATTGCAATAAACATTTCATGGTATATTGTATTTGTCAACAATACAATAAATAACAATTGTATAATTTATTATAAATAGAATACACGTCATTTTCTACTGTATATAAATAACAAAATTAAAAATACAATTCATCTGCATGATATACATTGTATGAAATATAAAAATTAGATTACTTTTTCTCTCACGACACCTTAGTATTTTTTCCACTCATGTCTGCTACCTTGATAAATCTACAAGGAGTTCATTGGTACATGTAAACATTTCTGGTTACCTATAAGTGTGTAACACGCTGGCCCCGGTGGTTAAAGGTCGTTTAACCTCGACCACTGTTTAGTGAAAACTTGAAATTGTTGAAAATAAGAAAAAAGGTCTTTCGAAGCGAAATAAATCCACAAAACCCATCGATCTTAAAACAAATTTATTGCAGTGAAATCAGGTCAGATGTTCTTTATTTTTTTTGTATTCATATTTTAAAATTTTCCTTAGAAACCGATTAACTCTAACTAACCTTTGAGTAACTGGGGCTTGGACTTTTTTTCATTGGTCAGTTTTTTTTAATAATGACGTCACGTAATAATTCTACGTCACGTAACGATGCGTTGTGTCGACATCTTTAATTGTGACTTTATAATTCATAACAATTTTCTCCCGATCAGCATTAAGAATCATCTATTTTCAAAAGAAACATGTGGTTTTCTAGATATAATACAAACGTTATGATCGAGAAACGGCCCCCAGACTCGTGATGGCAGGCTATCACACTTATGCAGCTCTAACTGGTTTATCAAGTGGAAAAAAGACATTCGGTAAACCTCCTGTTTCTTCACAAATTGAAAATTAACTAACTCAAATGAGATAAACATTATGACGAAACAGCACTCGTTGAGGAATCTCTATGCCCTTTGTAAATGTATATAAACAGCACTATGAATAATACATCACACACACACACATTGTATGGCACCTCAAGACCGGATGACGCAATACATAAACTGCATACTCACCTGACGTTTGATAATATATAACAATTTACAAATAAAACACCACATACAGAGGCGCAATCGATTTACCAAGTGTTACTGATATGTGTATGGTGTTAAAATCCACACGTGTAAGTCATCGTTACTACACAAACCACACGTGTTGGTCCCCGGGTTATAATGAAGCCAACATGTGAAATTGCAATTAATAACGTTTTTAGGACGAGTTTGTCGTGAAACAGGTGTTAACTCCCAACTCCACTTTCTTTCTGTAATATCTTCTCCCGCCTCTTTCCCCGTCTCCCCTTCCCAATTCCTCCTATTAATACTCCCCCCCCCCCCCCNACTCTCGTGTGTAGGCCAGGGGAGACTAAATTATCACCATTATCTACGAGTGTTGGTGGCAGTGTTGATGTGTGAAATTAGGGGAGACAAAAAGAAACACCATTGGTGTAAACAGCTCAGGCCTCCAAAGCATTCCTCGCCTTGCCGTCAGTTATATATCGTGCATTTTTACATCTGGACCTGCAAAACCATTCAACAACACGCGCATAAAAAACTTAGGCACAGAAACATAATAAGTTGTGTGGAGCGCATAATTCCCGTCATTATACGTGCATTGTTGGCCGTGTTTATCAGCACAGTTTATACGGACTAGGAACGAAGCGGAGAAGACGACAATAAAAGTATATTTATATATAAATATGATATGACAGTTCTTCCTGTTCTGTGTCTTTGTTACGGCATTGTGGTGTAGTCTACCTTTACACGATAAAGGTCACGGGGAATCATGTACTTTTTTCTAAATATAAATCCATGTGACGTCATCTTATGTCAACATCGAGAACCATTCATTTCTAACAGGAGGTGTTCGGTATACTTACTTGTGAACAGATTAAATTTGTTGTAATATAGTTAGGTGACAGGTCAGAATTAAGTCATTTGCTTTCTAAGTGTCGCCGCAAACGAACCAGACTAGATGTTTTATTGGGAAATTGGGATTTTTTTCACGGGAAGTAAGCGCTCATTGAAATCCGATTTAACAAATTAGTTAAAATGTTTTAAGGCGTCTCGCGATGAGCTACATTCTCTAGCCAGGAGATATGGTGTGTGTTTGATAGAAGATAAGGGTGAGGATTACACCATGTAAGCTATACTTAGAAAGTCTCGTTTAGAAAGCAGGAAACATCTTAAGAGTACCCACCGCAACTCCGTCATTCGGTAACAAGTGAGAACAGTTCTCAGTGTAAAATCTCTACTGGGTACTAATAATCACAACCAATATCGTTACATATAGAAAGAGACTTTGCTTGATTATTGTACAGGCCAGAAGTAACTGTCGTACGGGTTTTATCTATTTCTGGATGATCCTCATTCATTTAAACCACATGGTTGATGATACTCAATTTACTAATCCTACCGACACACACTCCAACAGTCCACACATTATTACCACATGCATGGTTGATGATACTCAATTCACTAATCCTACCGAGTACACACATTATTACCACATGGTTGATGATACTCAAGTTACTAATCCTACCGCGCCCCCCCCCCATAGTACACACATTATTTCCCCATGGTTGATGATACTCAATTCACTAATCCTACCGCGCCCCCCCCCCATAGTACACACATTATTTCCCCATGGTTGATGATACTCAATTTACTAATGCCCCCATAGTACACACATTATTATCACATGGTTGATGATACTCAATTAACTAATCCTACCGCCCCCCCCCCTAGTACAAACATTATTACCACATGGTTTATGATACTCAATTTACTAATCCCCCCCATAGTACACACATTATTTCCCCATGGTTGATGATACTCAATTTCCTAATCCTCCCCCCCCCCCCCCCCATAGTACACACATTATTATCACATGGTTGATGATACTCAATTAACTAATCCTACCGCCCCCCCCCCCTAGTACACACATTATTACCCCCTGGTTGATGATACTCAATTTACACACATTATTACCACATGGTTGATGATACTCAATTTACTAATGCCCCCATAGTACACACATTATTATCACATGGTTGATGATACTCAATTCACTAATCCTACCGCGCCCCCCCCCCATAGTACACACATTATTTCCCCATGGTTGATGATACTCAATTTCCTAATCCTACCGCCCCCCCCCCCCTTGTACAAACATTATTACCACATGGTTTATTATCCCCAATTTTCTAACCCTCCCCCCCCCCCCCCCCCATAGTACAAACATTATTGCCACCTGGTTGATGATACTCAATTTACTAACCCTACCGCCCCCCCCCCCATAGTACACACATTATTTCCCCATGGTTGATGATACTCAATTTACTAACCCTACCGCCCCCCCCCCCATAGTACACACATTATTATCACATGGTTGATGATACTCAATTCACTAATCCTACCGCGCTCCCCCCCCATAGTACACACATTATTATCACATGGTTGATGATACTCAATTTTCTAATCCTACCCCCCCCCCCCCCATAGTACACACATTATTATCACATGGTTGATGATACTCAATTTTCTAATCCTACCGCCCCCCCCCCCCCATAGTACAAACATTATTACCCCATGGTTGATGATACTCAATTCACTAATCCTACCGAGTACACACATTATTACCACATGTTTGATGATACTCAATTTACTAATCGTACCGACACACACTCCAACAGTCCACACATTATTACCACATGCATGGTTGATGATACTCAATTCACTAATCCTACCGCGCTCCCCCCCCATAGTACACACATTATTTCCCCATGGTTGATGATACTCAATTCACTAATCCTACCGAGTACACACATTATTACCACATGGTTGATGATACTCAAGTTACTAATCCTACCGCGCCCCCCCCCCATAGTACACACATTTTTACCACATGGTTGATGATACTCAAGTTACTAATCCTACCGCGCCCCCCCCCCATAGTACACACATTATTACCACATGGTTGATGATACTCAATTTACTAATCCTACCGCCCCCCCCCCATAGTACACACATTATTACCACATGGTTGATGATACTCA
>NW_018404790.1:1011142-1048555 GCF_002113885.1 Mizuhopecten yessoensis | reverse complement strand
CCCCCCCCCAACACTACACACATTATTTATTCAATATCTCTTTGCTCTTGCTCAATATCACAATGCGTCACGAACATGTCATATATTTACCGACACACCCCTCAATACGACGAACACGGGATGGTGTCGGTTGGTACGTTCGAGTTATATTAATTTTGTAGTGACTCTACACAAATATTAAACCCGTGCCAATTTACGTCACCTCACGATCCTCACAGACGTTCACCTGTCTGTTAAAAAATGGGATGCATATTATTTCTCTTTACATCTAGGATAGTATATGTGTAAGCAGCTGGGATGCATGCTATCCTCCAGTTTGGGTTTAGTTCATGATATCTTCTGAGCAATCTATTTTACAAAACGGCGAATCATGCAGTCATTTTGCGTCCTTTTTGACTGGTTATTGAATAATATTGATGTTTTCGCTCCGCACCATTTCCCGGGAGTTATATTTCATTTCATTTCATTTCTTTGTTTTCAATTTCTAATTGAGTTCATGAGCAAAACACAAAAGGTAGACATAAATGCTTGTAAATATGATTTGTTTAGGAAAAGGTACCACTCATTTAAACTGCAAAATAAAAACGCTACATCATAAATGTGAAACGTGTTTCATTAGACTAGGGTCTTTATTCGTACGGTATGTTATATGTGTATTGCGTTGTTTTCCCTACTTTGTTGGTATGTTAAGTGAAACTCTAATAATCCAGTGTTACAGTTATTTTTAATGTAAACCCGGATATACACATGGATTATGTATATAGTATAGCTTACATGGTGTAATCCGCCCCCTTATCTTCTATCAAACACACACCATATCTCCAGGCTAGAGGATGTAGCTCATCGCGAGACGCCTTAAAACATTTTAACTAATTTGTTAAATCGGATTTCAATGAGCGCTTACTTCCCGTGAACACTTCAGACTGATTAAGCCAATCTCAAATCATGCAACAGATTTACAGACAAAGGTTTTAACGTGGTGCAATGCATACCACCAGACATAAAATATTTCTGGATTATCAGACTCGTACATCCTAGTACTGCGGCTAGAATGCTTCACCGTTAGTTGTTCTATCCACAAAGTGCATCGCTTGAAGTTTAAAGACAAAAGGATTGTATGTTAATGACAGTCTGTATATAAATATAGGGAGGTTGGGAATGTTGATCTCGTTTAATATGAATGGTATTTGGAAACTCAAAGGGAGGAATGCTCTTACATAAGGTTTTAACTACAACACCGTACAGCTAAGCATACCAGTCTGCATTTTTGCTCGTTTAGAATCTGCACTTTCTACGGATATTCTACCAGTGTATGTGCGCAGTTTAGAAACTTCCCCTTTTGTTTTCTTTTACGGATATTGTCCAATCTCCCATTGTTAACATATCGAGGTACAGGTAGCTTGTCAACATGTTATGTTCTTTATCTGTCGTGGCACCTAAACTTTGAAAAAATATATATACATCCGTTGATGAATCTCTGAAGGGCCTGCTCAGGATCTTTCTTTCATTTCTTTTCTTTTTATATATTTACCAGTATACATAAAATTACAATTATGAAAATTTCATTTCATTCGTTACAATACACAAGTAGACATTATAATCCGTGTATACTGTTCTTCTTTGTTTTTAAGATATAAGTGAAAAGGAAACATTGCAACGTGTTATATTGCAAACAGAAACAAGCACTTATGATATTTAATATATTCGATAATATTTTCATATAACGTTTATCTTTACAATTATCTATCAGTAATAAGGTACATGTACATTATGTATTGACAAAAAGAATCGATTTTTGATATATCGTTTTATGCTTCTTGATTGTAGAACTACATAGTCCATTTTATAAGGTACATCTCCATTCAGTAAATATTACTCTAAATTAAATAAACCCATTACAAAAATAACAAAAACAAAAAAAAATCTATAAACCTATTACAATTTATTTTTTATATAAACCTATTACAAAAAAAACCACAATTATATAAACCCATTACATAAACCCATGAAGTTATTTGTAAACGTTATTTTTGAATTAAATGTAATACAACCTGTAAGTATGTATGTGTGACGTTTCGATGACTAGAACAGTACGTACCATGTCTCTTTCATTAGACAAATGACCAGTGAAGCGTATGGACACAGTAGTGTCAAATATATACGAGCTGGCAATATACAATCGACGTTGATTCGGATATAAAAGAATGTACACTTAGTTGGTATACATGAACGAAGTGACGTATCAAATCGGCAATTCGATTCGGCTACGATTCGGAAACGTCACACATAAACACTTACTGGTTGTGATACATAACCTTTCTACAACTCAAGGGTTTGTCTTCAATCACGTGTCAGTAAGAATTCCAATATATTTTACGAAGCTGATCGTGATTGTGGTTTGTTAATTTGATACCTAGTATGTGTATGAAGAGCTGTCTGGAAACTTTTCAATTTAGTTCTTCAATAAGATCCAAAATAAGAAAATAGATTTTTTTATTTTATTTTATTTTTTTATTTTTTTGCATCTCGATTTAAAAAGGTACATGTAGCTATCCTATATGACCTTCCATTGTCTGATTTGTTCAGGAAATAATAGTAATTGGCCTTTATACCTAGGACGAATGTTAAAAAGAAAATAGCAAATATCATGATAACTGATAATTATTCCATATTTATGTCTGAAGTTCAGAGGTGGTTAGTGTGCATTTGTAACAATTTCTCTTTCCGTTTTACAGTGGCAGTGGCCTCCCTGGCTGTTTCTCCTGTTTCGACTTGTTGTCCTTGGTTACGTGGTAGGGGCATTTATACCAGTCATCGTACCCAAAGACGCAAACGCCAAGCACAGCCTCCTCGTCTACCTCACTATATGGACCTATAGCATCCTCATTGCACATAATCTCATCGCCACCATCGTCGCATTATTTTATCATTGTATGCAAGAGCGGGATGAAGATGACTTTTCAGTCGGGATTGCATCTCACCGATATCATGTCAGTGGAAATAGAAATTCCACCTACAGTTCGTTTAAAGAAAATACGTTCCGAACTGATGCAGATGCTGCGTCTTATACCATAACCAAGGAATCCAGTGACGCGAACACTAAGTACCAGGCTGCCATAGGCACCGACCAATCCGATGGAGGGTTGTCTCTCAAAGCTCAATCAAATGGACGCATGAACTCGGAGTCGGAGACGCGGTCTGTGACAACGACAACTCCAATTATGTATGACGAAACAGAAGACAACTTGTCTTGCTTGATGAAGTTTTCATGGCTTTTGTCTGCGCTAGCGCAACACTTTTCGATCTTTGTTACTTTATTGTATTTCACGGCCGTGTTCCCTTTCCTAAGGGTACGAGCTGATCTCGTGAATGACATAAACTTGCACGCAGTCAACAGCTTCGTAGTCCTGCTCGACCTCGCGGTGAGCGCGCGGCCTGTGAGATATCTGCACGTGCTGTACCCTGCCATCTACGGCTGCGCCTACACTGTATTCTCCATTGTGTACTGGACATTTGATAAGGAGTCCAATGTCATATACGCCATCTTGGATTGGAACAATCCCGCCTTAACATTAGGCGTCATAGCCGGGGCCATATTAATAGTGGTACCGCTGATACAGTGCATGTTGTTTGGTTTATATAGACTTAGACTGAAAATATACAACAGTGTCTATAAACATTCTTACACGTGAGATAGGTTCTAAACATACTTACTTGATAGAAATAATTCTTTTCTTCCGTTTTTATTCAATTTTGTTTGAACATACATGTTGTATTTTTGTAAACACTATTTCATATAACAGTAGGGCTGTGCACACGGTACGTTAATTATAGGAGAGCTTTACTTTTATCACTAGTTTGTGTCATTGCACATATGTTTTACTTAAAGAGAAGATATACCCGACTTAGCTGGGATGTATTGAAAGGTTATCGGTCTCTAATAAATTCATTAACCAGTCATCTTAGTTGGTCTGTACATTCATCCATTGCTGCTGTTTCCAGTACGATTGTTCAAAGGCTCTATATACATATACAATACAAACAAATGGTTGTATTGATGTTACCAGTACGTATAAGTTGTACAAATAATTAATTATTTTGATAACAAAAAAGATTAAATTATATAACATATGTTATCACAAAGAAGCTGTGTTTATGTATTATAGTAAGCTGTTGGTGTCAAGATACAGAATTCTATCAAAGATTATTTATCTAACCTTCACGACAAGTGTGTAGTCGTATCTGCTGATAAAACCCAGAACAAGATTATCTTGTAGATGCTATTATGTAAACGGCCAACGTTAAGATATTTGTTGGACAGAGTTGCTCGTCCTATGTATACCAAACACTAATTTCTAGAATTCGACCCATCACATATACATGTACGCAGTCTGTTTATCTAACATTGACCAACATAGGTACAGATACTGATAATGCATAGATGTCAGTAGAAATGAGACTTCAGCCTCTTTCACTATAAACATAAGCAAACGGCCCAGACAACAAGTTAAACTAAATTTAAAAACGGACAAGGACCACCTCGTCTCTCTATCATGCACTGGGATACCACTCACAGATTTTGAGTTGCATTGATCTTAATTATTTTGCCACTTTTTCCTTACACAATTTGTTATTAACGGTTTAAAATCTGTAAACTAACATTTAAAAGCAACAGGTGGTAGCAATAAAGCCGCGTTGGCGATGCTATCTGCCTTTTCATTACCTAGTATTCTCACATGTCCTGGAACCAAGCTTAATGTCATCCATCATTTTGTGGTAATGCCATGAAATAATGTTAGTATTTTATTGATTGAAGCCCTTACAAAGAGTACAATAGTATATTTTATAAAAAAAACTTTTGAGTTCTGAAAAGTTTGAATTAATAATGCAACTTTGCTGTTTATATTGAATGTGTTTTGTATATTCTGTTGGACATTCGAATTCGATAGCACTGCGAGAGACAGCATCTGCATTATAAGCGATTTAATAAATAGAGGATATTTAATGGTGTCTTCAGTAATAATAAATATATTTCACGAGTGTGGCCTATATTTTGATATTTTTCACGATTGCACATCACGAGTGAACAATATCAAAATATTAGCCACACTCGTGAACTATATTTATTATTACTGAAGACACCATTGCGCACTCGTGAAAAATATCAAAATATAAGCCACACTCGTGAAATATATTTGTTATTACTGAAGACACCATTGCAAACTCGTGAAAAGTATCAAAATATAAGCCACACTCGTGAAATATATTTGTTTTTACTGAAAACAATTCAATCTACATATTACAATTTTAAAGCATAAAACATAAAAAATTAAATGAATTAAAAAGGGCGGGAATCAGTAGCGTAATAATTACCGCCATATGATAATGACGTCACGCTTGACAACAAGGCTGTGCACCATTTTGAATGGGATACTCAACTCAATTCCGACGTTTTCTGCTATTTTCTGGTATGATTGCTTATGACAATGTTATTAATTGTATATTTATGTAAATACTTAAGTGTGTGTACCAAACATTTACCATAGCAACCACTTATTCTACCGTCACTTCATTTGAATACGAACAAAAAAAAATCGTTGCCTTTGAATGCAGTGTTTAGAATTCGAAGATACCGTTATGATTGGTCAATACCAAAAAGTGATTTTTCACACTGTGAAAATATCACTTTTGATATTTGTCAAAGTGTGGAAGATATCAGATTTATCAAGTTGATAGAATCCATTATTTCAAATTATTATTTCCATTAGTAAAAATGTAATAAAAGTTTATTCTTAGAGTTGTGTACTATGGACGAGACTATATACTGAATCTAAAAGCATTTATAAACTGTAAATAGATGAAATATTGAAATTAACATTAATTTTCCTGTTATCTGTGTAATTATGTAAGATTTGTTACTTATTTTTAATTAAGATTTAATATTGCATATCAATAATTAAAACCATTTCAAAATCCAAAATGAAATTGAATTTGCTGTCAATAAACCACCGTGATGTCGTTACGTATGATAAATCAATCGAAGTGGTAATAAAGCAATTTCTTATTTTTATCGAATGTCTGGAGAATGTATTGAAATTGAAGTGTATTTCCTCATTTGCTTTGTTATTAAATCTTGAATTAGTAAACAGGTAAAGATAAGTAATCAATATGTCTTTCGTCTTAACACACGAACTCCTCCTGAAGATGGAATGTGTTTATTGGAACAAATTACTTCTAATGAGCAAGATATACTGGATTGTTGTAGTCTGTTGTCCTGAAGATGATGTTGTCGAGGGTTTCTAACGGGGTGGTGGTGGTAGGGGGCGATGGGATTGAATTTACGGCAAACCTACGGTTAGTGACTCATGATGATATGGTTTTTGTCTGTAGAATCTCAGGGGTGATAATGATAGACATGGTCACTGTTCTTTGATCGTTATTGAAATTTGTTTTTGTCAGGATTAAGTTTGCTGGTCTTAAATCGTATGTGTAAGCCCACTTGTTCTTCGGATTTCAGATTTTGTACAGATTAGGTTTATTTGTCTCAGATCGTTAGTGATTTCTGTGTTTCTTCTGGTCTGAGATGCTCTGACTATCATGACCTCTTTGCCAGATTTCAACTGCTGATGATTGACAAATTTGCAACACATGGATTCCAAAGAGTCTTAATGTAACTCTTTCCTTTGTTCATATCATGCCCTAGTTTTATCGAATTTTCCTTAGAATTATGGTGTTGTTGGTACTCTTTTGATTATTTGTTTTCGTTTTTATCGTAAGTGAGTGCTGTATTATCGTAATGAAGCTCAAATGTCTTCGATTGTAAATTTCTGTGTCATGATTAAACTCAGAGTGTCTCCAGTTCCTCGTTTGTTACTATCGACTTCGCCTTCCGATAATGCCTTAAAGTACTGTTACTATCACATACCTCAATGTTGCTTTACTTGGCCCCTCGTCAAAATAAACCCGTTCATTTATAATGTCAAATTGCACATAAGATTCTCTTATCTCCTCCACGATGTCCTACTTTATGCTCACCTGACAACACGTGTCTGCTTGTATGACCACACCTGCCCAGATAACCTCCATACCTGTCCCTAGCTGTTGAAATATCTCTCACACACAGGCCTAGGTAGCGCAGTATCGAAACGTAAATTCAAATCTCATTCAGAAATTTACCACGTGGGTTTGACGTACGCCTATAAATAAGTATATCTCACCTGTTGGGTTACTACCTGTCAGATTTCGCCGTTCGTTGCAATTCCGTTTAATCGTACCGTTGGTATTAAAGTTGGCCATCATGTGATTGATGATCTACAAACCCCTTTTAAGGCGCCCTATCCTACCAATGACGATCCGTCTACAGATCACTGAGGTTGAGTCCCCGGTACAGTGATACAGTACGCAGACAGTTATAGACCTACACGATATAACTCCAATGTTGGTTAGACTTTAATGACATTCAACAAGTATGTGTGATGTATTGAAGCGTGAATTCTCCTGGAGTAACTTCCGACTCTCTCATCAATACAAGACCGACTTTTTCACTTCCCAGGTAAGTACAGCCTAGTAAAATGTGTATCGTTACAGGCAAATTACTCGAAGTTTCAAAATGATAATTCATGTAATAAAACATTGCCTTGTAAAGAAACTGATTTGATGCATTCGAGAAAGCAATATATTATTTATTTCAGGCGGTTTGGATAAAATATTGAATTCAAGATTTTTCTGAAAAGCTTTTACTGAAGAAGTCAGAGGTAGTCAGATGTTATCGGTAGCACAGTCTTAAATAACAAGTTCCTCCAGAATAAGGTTTCACCAGTGAGAATAAACCAATATATAAAGTTGCTCCGGGTTTTCAGTGGAAGTGTTTTCATTAATTGCCAAATCATGTCAGTTTCCTACATTCACTTTTAATATCATGTCGCGACAACCTTTCCGATGGAAAATAGTGGTATTCTCATTTTTCACTAATATGTTCTTAGAAGATATCCCCGTTCTTATGGGAAAATACTGTATTTCTTTAAGATATATATAAAGGACGCAGTAATTATCCTTCTGGGTCTTGTTCAAGGTTTCATTTAGACTACTCATGTCACTGAAAAAGCTTTTAAGTTCGGTCCTACTCATGCCCGTGCATTACACGTGCAATCTTAATATAAATGACCGGAAAATAAAAATACATTTCTGATGATATGTGTGCTGTGGGGTTTTCATGTTTCCAATGTTGCACCAGAATAACATTGTTAAATGTCTGTTAGAGGGTAATTTGTGAGTCCTGTTCATACATGTTACTTGTTTATATAACTTTATCCATATTTTCTAATATATATTTCCTTCTGTGATATAACATGGTCTCATGCTAGTAATAATAAAAATGGGAAAATATTTCCATTATAAACTCTTTAGAATTTTTTTTTAATTAAATAAAATTGTCGACCATCTAACTTATAATTTGGTCTTTGATTTCATTTTTTAGTAAATTGATTCTACAGACAAGATTTTTTTTTATCATATTTTACTTTCTAACAGATCTAGACTATTAATCTTACTAAAGAAGGATTTCCCTTATAAAATTTAATTACTGTCCAACATATCACTCCTAACATCTTTCTATGATCTTAAAGTGATGCAGTATGGTAGATGTTAAGAAATATCATCAATATTTATTTAAAAATTCAAATGTGGTATCTTTATATGACGCATTACCTTACAAAGATACATTATCTAAATATTTGTATATACTTAAACTGTTATATGCTATATCAGTGTGGCATAATGCTTTAAATAAGATAAGTGTTTGTAACATTAATCTATTCTATTTGTACAGTAGCTTACGATAAATATTGACTTTATGTGATAATTAATAAAGTTATCGTTTGATTTAAAACCTTATTAATTAAACAACAAAAAATGATTTGAAAAGTTGAAAGATGTATGCTTTTCAATATTTTGGATAGTTGCTAATCAACAGCGTACGAGTAGGATGCGTTTAAAATATTACATGGCAGTGTTCTGTCACCAAGTAACGTATCGGAAATACATTTTGGTGGGGCAGCGTTACCAGTGTGAATAATAAAAGTTTAAGGGCTTATATAGAAGAACAGTCCCGTGGCATATCCAAAGTAACTCCAGAAAAACTATCATAAAAACTGTCATTCGTCCTAATATTTGTCGATGATAAATAAACATGTTCACATGTAGAATAAAATAATACCATAGCGTCAACAAAGAGCATGTGTAGCAATCAAATATTATCAAAAGCCGCAGAAACTGAATCATGTAAATTGTTGAACCTTAAACCAATTTCTAATGCCGTTACTCGTTAGATTTAAAGAAAACAGTGATAAATGTTATTAATCCTTATACACAATTAAAGAAACATAATCAATGACTGTTCAATCAGTATTAGCTTATGAGCATCTCCGATGGAAGATATCAATTTGTACAAAAAAGTAGCACATTCACAGTAGTACAAAAATCACATTCACAGTTATAATAAAACAATGTAGCACATTTACGGTTATAGTTACAAAGTGACACGTTCACAATCATAGTAACAAAGTTATATATTCACAGTCATAGTATCAAAGCAAAATATTCACAGCTATAGTAACAACGTAATACTTTCACAGTTCAAGTAACAATGTTGTACACCTACATTAGTAGTTACAAAGTTATTCATTCACAGTTATAGTAATAACGTTATACATTTACAGCTGTAGTAACAAAGTTATACATTTACAGTTAAGAAACAAAGTTATACATTTACAGTTAAGTAACAAAGTTATACATTTACAGTTAAGTAACAAAGTAGTACATTTACAGTATAGTAACAAAGTGGTACATTCACAGTTAAGTAACAAAGTGGTACATTTACAGCTGTAGTAACAAAGTGTTACATTCACAGTTAAGGAACAAAGTGGTACATTCACAGTTAAGTTACAAAGTGGTACATTCACAGTTAAGTAACAAAGTGGTACATTTACAGTTAAGTATTAAGGTGATACATTCACAGGTATAACAATATAGGAGTGCTTTAAATTTAATGGAAACAAATGTCGTTCTTTTATTTGCTCACGCTTTACTTCATATGGCAAGTAGTAAACTCGTTTTAGATAGTAACGAAGTTGTACACTCAATGGTAGAAAATTTCATGGACCAGAAACACGTGCATTGTTTACGGTTAGCCCTAAATGATAATGTGAGGTGAACATGCTTTAGAAAAAACACAATATATGAAAGGTTTGATAAATGAGGGGGATGAAATCCAAACGCCACTCCATTGAAAATGTTCCTGGAATGTATCTTCTAACCAGAAACCTGGCTCAGCTGCGGGCATTGCTTGAATACCTTTTGCTGGAAAACTGTCTTTTATTACCGGAACAATGTGCTGGGTTCCAGTGATGCAGCCACGTGTAAAGTACACTGCTTGGCTTTTTAATTAGTTTTCTAGTTTTTGCTATCGACATCTTAACAGATTATCAAACGTACAGTTCTTTATAGTACTTACTTCAATGTTGTTTGGGACATGGGATCCTATCGTTGTGATAAAAAAAAAATCCTGTATTCTTTTTAACTCTCTATGCTTTATTGAAATATATTCGAAAACAACATTGGGGGAGTTTTTTTCTTCTCCTTCTGTCATTAATTAAGATTAAAAACAAATCTGTATGATCATCAGCTCTTAGCTAGTTACCAAATCCCTTTGAATATTTCTATTACTATTTTTACTATCGAATTTCGCAATGAATATTGTTTAAACAAATAATAAAACAATATGTTCAAACACGGCATAATGATTTTGATTTTCTCAAGTCATTTTGATTAAATTTAAATGTTCATTCAAATAAATATTAAATGAAAATTCGACATGCTTTCATAAAAAAACCTGTAAAACCAGTTCAAAGTCTTACAACATTGTTAACTTGATAAACAATATGACGATTTTAAAACCTTAGATTAATTCATTAAATTATATAGGTCGCTGTATGAATGCTGTACATGTATAATATTCATGATGTAAAGTTTCACAAATAATTGTATATGTCGTATACACCCATAAGATTGCGAGGAGTTTTGTCGTGGTACCTTAGTAAATATCACGTGTACTCTACCATACATGTGAAGCCAATACAATCTACCAAACAAAAATAAGCATGAAATAAAAGTGTACCCGAATGATGCATATTTGCGGTTTTCATAAAAAGTACACGCGTGCCTTTTAACTTGAATGGAGAGAATCAAGATAATTTCCATTCAACCATTTAACTTGAAAAAAATCCCTTTGAGACATAAATTTCCTGCTTTCGTTTATCTACCTCCCCATTACACTTAAAACTGTAACATTTAAGTTGAGGATATTACATAAAAATGTCTAAAAGCTATATATGTACCAGGATTTAGCTATAAACGATACGTTATTTATGTCAACGGAATTCGTGATTTATAACAGATGAAAAACACATTAGGGTGTCACAGAAGAACTACCGAATGTGTGTCTTGAAAGTCTGTTTTTAATCCCCGTTGCTCAAAAACATATTTAATATATGTGATGATAAATTGTAATGTCATATTAATAAATATGTACTCTCCGTATCGTTGCCTTCGACTTAAAAACATATTTTATTTCTGGGCACAACCTTTATGTAAAGAGACCTGGAGATAGGACCAAGCTGAATGGCCATTTGATAGTTGATCTTGATCCAGCTTTCCCTTGAAATGACAAGTACAATCGCGCCGTTCATTGAGGCATCATGGCATAACATTAGCATATCTCTTCCCCTGCTATCGATCTTGCAATGTCTTAATGTTAATGGTGACTAACTATTCCTGCACACAGAGCCTTAGTGATGTTTAGTAACCACAGCTCACAGGCAAACATTTAAATGAAAATACCATATTAACTAAAAAGAAAGGTATGCATAAAACCAGGCATATCTCAAATGAAATGATTAGAAAAATGATTTTATAAATAAAAGCAATGATTGGTAATTAATTAAGTACGCAGAGATTGGTAGTTTAGATATAAAAAGAATAACTTTAAATGTATTTACTGCTGTACGTTTGGACATATATCACATGGGGTACATGTCCTCTTTCTGGATAGTTGAAGATTTTCTTGATGTTATTAACTAGATAGAAACTTTAGACACACCAAAAACAACAGATAGAATTTATGATGTGTAGCATTCAATGATGTGATCAAACACAACTTTTCAGACCAAATCAGCAATATTTTCAGCACAAAACAATCACCAATGGTCATAGTTCACATTGTTCTTAATACATGGTTACCAAACTGCTACTGTCTGGGTTGTTTAGCAAGACGTATGAGTCCAGAACAAGTAACTTACACTACGTACAAGTTGCCTGGAAAAAACTTCGTCATGCGTTATACATACTGTGTTGCTTTCGATATACATGCTAATATACGTCGACATTTGTCGATAACTTAAAAAGAAGATATGAAAATGATCGATGTTTTTTTTATTGTTGGGCCAAGATAAATGGAAATCGAATTAACAGGAAGTCAAACATTGAGCAATCAAAATTACGCAAAAGGAATTCCACTGAGACCATCTAATAGCAAAAACCTTTCATAACATAACTGTGAACATTGACGGTAAAATAAGTTGTTCAAACATGACAGCATGGTGTCCGTATTACTATTTCATTCGTAGCCCCTCCTAACTTTTCATCACGCTGCGAGGAGTCCCGACAGTACAGATTGGGGCCAAGATAGCGACACCAATTGGTCGTTCAAATTTGATAATCCATTGGATTACAAACACAAAATCTACACTCAAAAAGCATTCATCCTTGCAAGCTTAAGATACTTACGGTAGATGCGCGTGTATGACTCGACCCAGTCTGTGATTGGCTGGTCGATCTGCTACAGAGTGTTCCATACCGAGGGTTGGCGATGATGTTATCCATCACGGTACGTGTGATGGTAATTATGGGACTGTCTGTAGGGGATGAAATACGAGGCACGTCATCGTGATAGCAAGACCTGATAATCAATTACAGGGATTTATAACAACTTACACAGAATTAAGTCAGTTCTAATATTTAAAAATATCCACTTATATTTCTGAAAAATTTCTTTCTGTAGTGCTGGTTTGTTCCAGAGTTTTTCATTGCTCGAATCAGTTCATTATATTATTAAATTACTTTGTTTGGAAAACAGAAAATTATATAAGAGGCATTGATGAGCCATCTTCAGATTTCTTCGTCATTGGTTGTTTAGCTAATAAAGAGATGATTATCGAACTTTGTTTGGCAGGTGTCGCTGCGGTCGCTGATATCTTCCACTGGAGATGCTCAGAAGCTTATGTTGATTGAACTAGAGCCTCGTAAAATCCGCACATTTTTCAAACGTGGAGTCGTAAAATGGATTTACCTTATCAAATAATTTCTAAAAAGTCCGGAAATGAGTTGTTATTAGTTAGATATCTCATTTCTGTCGCGTTTTACGGGAACAAATTGAGTGCAATGCCATTTTACTTCTATCAGAGCTGTTGTTACGACGTCTTTATTACATGTGTTTCATCGTTAAAGTCATAACGATTTTATTTTAATAATAACTCGAATTGAAAAACATAACCATTAATTAGTTTAATTTAAAGATAGTAACCCTCTCTTGACTGACAGAGGCGGCGATACAAGGAAGGGTTTTATTGTGACTTTGACAGGGATCATTGGCGGAGATTCACAATCGTATATTTTCAAGATATATGGGCGGATACCTGACACGGACCAAGCCAATTACTGGGCCAGAGTTTCACGAACGATTCCTAGTTGCTTTAGATATGTATTTACCTTAAGCAATTTTTTAGCAGTGCTAATGGAGAAATTTTAGATATGGAAAAATCATTAAGAAGACAAGGCTTGTTACCGAAGAATTGTTCTTTCAAATTGTAGTTCACTTCAAACACCATGCAATGCAATGAGCAAAAGAAAAATGGCATATATGGGGTGACAGGAAGTCATACAATACGTTTTGTTTTTATAAACTGCTGTTAATATCCATTCTTTTATCGTCAATTGTGGAGCAAGAGCTGAAAAAAATGATACGATAACGATCGAGGTATATAAGTACACTCATTTTTGTATTAATGTGTTTAAGATTTCTGTATTCGTTTGAGGTCGAGAATGTCATCAGAACTATCGAAACCACATATGTCTCGATTAGATAATATATAATGGTTATCTAACAAATATATTTGTAAACAGTACGCATGCCCCGGTGACCTACTTTTAACAGCGAAAAAGGTTACGTGGGTAAGATAACACGATCAAACTCAAGTCGATATCGAGATACCATTTACGTTCACCATAATAGATCGTTTTACATATCATACAATGACTGGAAGGTAAGCGCATACTTTGGTTTCCACAGTACAGCCAGGACGGGTTATCATGACACAGGGCAGTCTCATTGTGTCACGAGAGTGTTGCCAAATAACAACACGAAAGTGAACTACACGCATGTAAGGCGTAGGTACAGTGCATTGATTGTTGTTGTATCCTCTCCTTTTTGTTATCTTTTGAAATTCGCAATTTGGAGGAACAAATAGTCTTTATTTTAAAGTGATATCGGGCTTCTGAAAAGTTTAGGAGACTTTAATTTTAAAATGACTTCCCATCAATATTCGGCAATATTTCACTTATTAAAAAATATGAAGTATTATGTTTGTTTTTCTAGGAGACCTGCTATTTTTTTTTATACCCTCTTAAAAAGATAAAAGGCCAGATTTGTTTTCTACTTTTTATGCACCCGTTATATATAGAGCTATTATACAGCTTATATTTATTACAGCAACGAACACCTGCAAGAGGTTCTTTCGATTGAGTAAACGATAAATGATGTACATATTAACAGTACATGTTAAGGGATGGGTAATCCTACAATCCCTTTATTTGAAAATAGATACGTCCTATTTAATGCGAAGAGATCACAATGGTTAACGCCCATTTGGAAGGGGTTTTAAAGCGTTTTAAAACGGCAAAGATGTTGTTATATCATCGTACATTAATTATTGTCAATGTATAACAATAAGGAATTATAACAAAAATGACAAAAATGACAAAAGTACGAGACAGCCTGACGTCACCAAAATAGTTGCTACTTACGGTTCTCTCTCCCTCGTTATTATAGTCCTAATTGTGAACGAAATTTCTCCTAGTAAATATTTATAGAGGACTTGGCAGTTACCAGGTAACTATTGATGTGGGAATTTATTTTACCAAATGAAAATAAAACGAAGCCATAAATAGTTATTGAAGAAGAGCGAACATAGAATCTAATTGAGAATGACGTACCCTGTAAGACTTCTGGCACGTCACTGTATACATTTATCTCTTATAAATCCTCTGCCTTTCCATTACTCGAAAGTCGAATGTCTACTTTCACAACTTGTATGTCTCGGCTCGGACTTCTGAACCTGACCAAAAGTAAACCTTTGCGAACACATGCCTGATTACATCTCTGCACAGGGAAAACGAACCGCACGTGTTAACCGATATTATGACTTGAGGCGTATTTACACAAACCTTCAAACGTAAGTTTCCGTGTTGCCATTCGAACGGAGTATAGATATAACGAGACCTCCCTACTAAGCTATCCAATTCATTAGGAAAACCTTCAAAGTAAGGGCACAACGAGCTTCGGGCCAGATCCTAGATAAGGAGTGGCTGGTCACGGGTAGTCAATGTTTCTTGGTTCCCAAGTCTAGAATCACTGGTAAATTAATCGGTTTAAATTGTATGCAGCAGATAGCTTTTTATATCAAATTTCCAATATAAACATTTCGGCCAGATGTAAAATTCCGTATCTATATAACCTCAAAAGTTGAATCGGTGTGATATGTATTTACAATCGCTTGTTAGCCCTTATACCGGTTGGAAACAGTGATAATAGCCGTTATTATCAGCAAATCGGCGTTCTCAAATTACACACAATAAACGTTTTTGAACTTTCATCTAGTGAATCAGTATATAATTTATTTCCATCTTTTAAGATATAATGTTTACACGAAGTATGTCTCGGGAGGAAGGGGAGGGGAGGTTAGTCCTTGAGCAATCGTCTGAAAGTATTTATATATCAATTCATAACAAACTTGAGTCCTATATAACTGAGGTCCTGTATATTTGATAAACGGGTCAACATAACAAAATGTAATAAAATCGTATATGATCAAGTCTCTTGTTTACAACCCCCACCCCTAAGAAGGAAGTATGTTTCAATTAAATGTAATATTAAAATATAATTGATTTTACATAACTGATATATTATCAAATGTGTTGTGTTAATACTGGGTTTGACTTATAGGAAATGCTTACCCTTGGAGACCAAACAATATATTACTTTATTGTATTGTATTGGTAAGGAAGTCTTCCATTTTCTAATCTTTCTCCTCTGTTTCATTTTTTGTCTTTCCTATCGCGCATGCGTCCTGATTATTTCTATGAGTGCTGACGCTGTGGTATCTTTAATGATTCACATTCTATTAAACGTCATCAGGGGCTGGTTAGAGATGCCGAGTAGTAATACGACCACACGTACGACTCATTGGCTGGTCGTTGAATATATCATTAAGGTGTAATTACATTTCCATAACGATTTGACTATAACAAAGTAATTATGACCCCAAACTGATAGTGGGTGCATTTACTTTAGTACAGCGTAGTGCGAAACATCGCAACAGGGTGCAAATACTCTGTTATTTGAGAAACTGTTATATTTGACGGATTTCTACCTATTTATCATATTACGTACGCCTGTTTGCGATGGGACATAGATAACGTTTCCACGATCTATATGCCAAGTACTTTCCACGTCGTCTTCTATTTCAGAATGGAAACCAAATTCATTCAGCGAGAAATCGAAATTTTGTTTCCGGAGTTAAATTGATGAAAATGCCGACTTGTTGTAGACAAGATATGAAGGGTTCTCACATGTGGGTATCCGTAGGCGGGTGTCTACCTCGTCTCTGTTTACGTCTGGTAGGAAATAGTGACGCCAGGTTGGGAAACAGTAAAGGGAAGAGGTGTTACCACGAAGAACAGGCTAAATTACTTATACCAGTGTATCGCATATCAAGGAAAACTAATTACATATATATTTACTTTGACTTACTTTACTAAACGTTCTATAAATAACGGTTTTTACTCTAATTGAAAGCATTTATACAATTTCTGTTCCTCATAAATAACGTTAATAAGAAGTTATTGAAGTCTTTCCTCCCACTTTCACCGCAGTTAGATATATCTATGGTGTTTGAGTACTAGGTGTAAGGGCACAAGTTGACGATAGGCATTGTATATTTATTATATCGCCCTTTCACTTTAAGTAAAACACACACAATATCTCACTTAAAAAATGCCAAAACGACTCTCTTTAAAAAAAATCCTCTGACGCCACTGACAATGTCATGATCTATCGGTTTAAACCATTATCACTTTTTCACACATGATGTAAATAAAACGACTAATATAGACAAACTGTATGTATATGATTAATGATAAAAATTGTAAACTTTAAAAAGGGTTGTGTCTCGTAAAACGAGTGTGAAATGGTCCATTAATAAAGATATCATAAATGACTGCAAACTAAAGATAAACTTATAAGGTTAAGCTAAATAAACTAAGTAAGTCTAAATAACGTTGATAAATCATGCAGATGGCCCTTCCAGGATCACCTGGCTTTGGTGAAAGCAGGATCGATTGGAAACATCCAACTGCTAATTAATATACTCTTATATGACATTTTAGTACCAACGAAATGCAATCCCAAAAGTTACTATGATGATGGGGCTTTAAACAACGTTTCTTCTATTGTTTCTATGCTATGGTGATATGTCATTAAAATATATTCCGTGTATGATTTCTACGGTGTTGTGTCGTTAATACACATCCCGTGTATTGTTTCTATCGTGATGTGTCGTTAAAATACATCTCGTGTATTGTTTCTTTCGTGAAGTGTCGTTAAAACACATCCCGTGTATTGTTTCTATCGTGATGTGTCGTTAAAACACATCCCGTGTATTGTTTGTATCCTGATGTGTCGTTAAAATACATCCCGTGTATTGTTTCTATCGTGATGTGTCGTTAAAACACATCCCGTGTATTGTTTGTATATTGATATGTCGTTAAAACACATCCCTTTTATTGTTTCTATCGTGATGTGTCGTTAAAACACATTCCGTGTAGGGTTTTATGGTGATGTATCGTTAAATATACTGTATCATGCATCACTATCATATCAAAACAAAAGTCAACTGGAATAATTGGTCATGTAATTGTGATGCTCACCGAAAACTATTGTTTTATTACAACCCAAAATATAGGTGCCGGTTCAGATGACACTTTCTTGACAGCAGTCGTAGAGTTGTAAATTACCCTAAAATCATTGGTGCAAATTCCAATTAAAGTGCAAACTATCGATGTTAAAATCTGAG
This sequence comes from Mizuhopecten yessoensis, assembly GCF_002113885.1. Lineage (NCBI taxonomy): Eukaryota > Metazoa > Mollusca > Bivalvia > Pectinida > Pectinidae > Mizuhopecten > Mizuhopecten yessoensis. The sequence goes on along the minus strand of NW_018404790.1, from coordinate 1,030,094 downwards.
AGCAGTTGCACAGAAGTCTTCAGTTTTTCAATATGTAAGCATACATTCCCGATCAATCGCACTTTACTAAAATGATTAATTAGTTTTGTATGCAAACATTGACCTGTATTTTTCATTAAAACATTAAATAGATCAAAAAGACGTTGAAAGTACAGTAAGTTCGGGCAGACTTCACTGGCAATTTCGTTACAATCTTTTGCTGAATATGTTGGTGATATTATTGCTCTATTCATGTGTATACTACGCACAAATGCTTTAATACACATTTAGTTTCCTGTCGGCCCTCCATCATGTACAAGCTTTTGATATCGATATATCTTCTCGCTCTGGTAATAACCCGAAACTCGCGATCACTTTCTCTAAATAACACAGCTCGGTTTGTTCAACAAATCTTTAATTTCTCTTCATTTCTTCATTATCAATTGTATATCAATTTCGAAATATTTGATATTTATCATCTACAACGAATACGATTGGTTGTAATACATATATAGGAAAAAACATGTACAAATAAAATAAATGAGAAAATGATTCTGACTGACAAAATGTGCTTTAGATACTTAAAGAATCTTAAAGTATGTCAATTTATGGAACTAAATTGGGAAACACAACTGATTGTATCATCAACGATAGCAGAATACAGAAGCAGTACACTCTTATTAAAGGCAGAGGAGTGCAGTTGATATAATTTATGTCCTAAAAGGCAGAGGAGTGCATCTGTTGGGTGGTCGAGTGGCGCAGTAGGTAGGGCACCAATACGACTGGTGTTCTATTCCCTGATCGGACGTGAAAAAAGTGCTGCGGTCACCTGCAAGACCACGTGGGTACGTGTTCCTCCCACAAAATAAAGACCCCGTGCTGACATCTCGGCCAACACGAGTGATTACATTGTTAAATAAGTCGATATAAATTGTTTCGTAATTTGCAAAATAAACTGGTTTCTTAGTGAATCTGATATGACTTGTAATGTAAAAGGCAGAGGAGTGCACATAACTGATAAAGTTAAAGACACGGGAATGTAGCTTATATAACTTGAATCCTGAAAAACAGGGAGTGCAGCCTGTATTTTTGTATCGTAAAATGCAGAGAGGAGCAGATTGAATACCTGGTATCATGATAGGCAGAGAGGTAAAGGGCAGAGGATCGTGGCTGAATTGTGATGTAAAAGGCAGGGGATTGTAGCTTATACCTTGTATTGTAAAATACAGCGTATAAAGAGATCCATGCATTTATCCTGTACCACTATTATAACCAGACTAAATTGATACGTTAATTAAACTGAGTTATTGCTTCATTTTGTAATGTTTTAGTTGCCATTTGTATTGTCTATGATTGTCAACTGACAGCAGATGAGAGGTTGTATATTTAGCATTTCTTTGAACATTTTAAAACATGTATCTTGATACCTATTTTCGGAATTCAGCTTTCAATTCAATTTAAATGTGTGTATCGTGTATGCTTGATAAAAACGGTCGTTTTTCTATTAAGATCAGTGCACGGTAGCCAACATTACCAATTCAAAAATCGCGTACGTCCCGCCATTATTCTTGGAGAATAATTGTCTATATTTTGCTTCACAGCTTATCTGAATTTTTACATGAGTCAATCCATGAAATGGCATTAAATCTGTCTTTCGATATTCATACAGTGGGGACATCAATCATCACCTCTACAAATATTTTAGGGAGCAAGTCATGCTACTTTTGTTTCCTTGCAAGTTAATTAATATATTTTTTGTTTTGTCAATTTCCCTCATTTCCCGTCTTTAAAGCAAACTATTTTAAAAATATTAATAAAATTTTGAATAGAACCTTCAATTTTTCGTATTTCTAGTGATTACTTTACGCAACAAAGTGGTTGATTCTCCTGGTGGACTATTAGTCCCAATGTTGGCTGTAGACTAAACATGAAACACTAGTTTTAGCAGAAATAATTATTTGTTTCAGTCTAAACTTGTTAATTTGTAACGTTTTAAATGGTTTAGAAGTCACTTCCCCCTTTTCGATGTGTTCGATCTACGTGTGTATCGGAACCCTTTTGACATAGTTGTTTCATTCTTTGGACCTTTAATATCACTGACGAAACCTATTTTGACGAAATGGCCATTTGGTGCAGTACAAGTTTTTGTTTTTTTGGCTTTCTGCATCTAAAAACAAAATGTCTTATTAGGTGCTCCATTTCTTCGTATTTCTAGCGGTTATTTTGTTATTGTTCAATCAACAACTTCAATCAGTACTTATCTGTTTTGGCCTATAATGTGCGTCTCCTTGGCGACGGAAAAAGTGGTGAAAAGCTTGTTACGTCATTGGTTTGTGTGAGACAATTACGTCGTTTTCTCAAAAATTGATGACGTTACTCTCACAAACAAATGACGTAACAATCAATTCAAGCTCACAAGTGCAGATAACTCTGCAATACGAAAAGACGGAATACTCCAACGTCGGTGCATACTGTGTTTTAAACGTGCTAGTGTATTAGTGGATTCCTTCAAATATAAGGAGACACTGAAACTTCGGTTGCATGTATGGCTTGATGAAAGGAAGTGAGAATCGTGCACACTTTCCAACTGCAGTTCACTAACTTTGTCCGAGGCTCACAAATTCCCTTCATCGGTCCAACGGAACCAGATAAATGTTTCCTAACTAGCGAGTGTCGTACTATGAATTTTGTGAATTTTGGTGAGATTATAAAATATTGCGATGGTAAATCTTTCAACGTTGATCTGCTTTCACTTGGTATTCATATTCAATACATCTGATAAATTAGAATGCGTGCACTAAATATACTATGGCGTGTCAAATATTATAATATAAACCACAAGATTTCAATATTTAAAAAAATGTTTACAGTAGCCCTATAAATCACACTATTTAGAAACTAACATGATTTTACAAGATATCCAAATGTTACAACGTTTTACAAGCAATACGAAAGCATTTCAAGTCGTAAAACTCCAGCCTCGTCGACTGAAGGTCAACTAGCGGAGTAACACTTTGATATGTAATCACTAGAAATGCAAAGAGAGGAAAGGCTTATTGAAAATTGATTTGTCACCGCAGATACCCAACGAAAGAAAACCTTTTTACAGCACTATACAGTAATTTATTTCGTCTATAAATAATCATGTCTAAACTGTACAAACCAATAATTTAGTCCTGTACTCTGTATGTCATGTTGACAGTTTAGACAAGTTTACAATACAACCGTATAACAAGTACTCCAAGCAAATGCTAGGACATCTAAGTTAACGTATGGTATGACATGAATATGAAACATTACTTCTTTCTGGATGCATCACGCTTTCGACAAAACCAAGTTTTATAACAACCACATGGTTATATGTGACTTATGTCGGTTAACATTCCATTTCTTCTTAAGTTCAGGTGGTAGAAAAACAATCTACAGTTAACCTCCGTCAATGTGTTCACCGACAGTTTCCTAAACTATGTCTTTCTCGAACCCATCAAATTTGGAGCTACGAATTCGAGTTTGAAATTAATCATCGAATCATTTTACTGAAATTGATTCCAAGGCCAAGACAGGAAACCTGTTGCTTTATCTGCAATAAAGAATAAAGATGTGCATAGCGTTGCTCAGACAGATGATATCAAGGCTATCACTATATACAACCAAGTGTTCTATCGCCAGGAACGTCTCACACACACTGGCACGCGTTACGCTTCAGTACTTGAACTAATAAACAAAAGAACCTAACAACCCATTCTATCTTCAGTAAAAATCTTGCTTTTTAATATAAGATATTGTTTTGGAAATCAATGTGATGGCGATCACTAACTAGAACATATGCACGTGTCATTAACGATAACCAGACCAATGTATATAGTTTCAAGACCGATTTCCTGATGGGAAATCAGAACAGGTTAAGTTGCCAATGATGATGTGTTTGATATTTTTGTTGAACTCTTGAACATTCCCTCCTACCTAGACATCAAGTTTTGATGAAATTGATTTCAAATATAATGTTCTTACTCGTAATGTATAAAATTAATGATGTGATTTATTTCTGTCAGAATTTATAACTTACCTGTATCAATGTTTCTTCGCTTGGTAATTAATGTCAAAATAGGGATTTATAATTTTCTTTTGTGTGTTATTTTATGTTTTGCCTTGAGTGTTTAATAATTGTATTGCTATCACGTACACATATTTGTCGTAACGGCATGTAGCCAGCTTTGTTATTTTGACGTGTTTTTTTATATTATGTTTTTGCTTGATGCATCTCAGAAAAAACAACAATATAACTTTGTATTTCTATATTTCTCGTTGCAGTGGCGATGGCATCCTTATGTATTTTTGATAGTTCGTTCCTTGTTGGCGGCGTACTCGATAGCGTCCCTGTCTGCTGTGTTGGCGGAGGGTGGCGGTCCACAAAACATCATGGTCTACCTCACGATATGGACGTACCTGACTCTGACGTTACATTTCCTGTTGGCAGCTGTGCTGGCGTTTGTTTGTACCTGCTGCACACGTTATGGTGAAGATCACACCAACAGCATCGTCTTAACACGAGTGAAAAGTGAACCCGTCAAAGCGGTCAACGGCTCTTTCCAAAAGGATGACGGCCAACAAGTGTCAAACACCGACGTTTCAGTTGGCATTTCATCAACGGCAAATCTTGAGACCGGAAATGCGCCATCGGTTGCTCAATTCCTACCTTGGCACTTTCAAGTGTGTTGGCTGGTGTCTATCGTCGCTCAACACTTCACTATAGTGGTGACAATAGTTTACTTTACAGCTTTATTTCCGTTCATGGGTATCCAGGGTATAGCTGTCAACGATATTAACATGCACGGGATAAGTACGGTCTTGGTCCTTCTGGACGTGGCCGTCAGTGCACGTCCTGTGCGCATACTCCATGTCATCTATCCAATGATATATGGCGTCGCCTACGCTGTGTTCAATGTGATATATTGGAGTGAGGACAAAGTTCATAACGTTGTGTACAACATCATGGACTGGAACAATCCCGGACTGGCGGTAGGTATAGTCGTTGGGCTGGCGTTTGTCCTTGTTCCTCTTATCCAGCTATTTCACTTCGGCCTGTATCGGTTGCGACTGCACCTATACGACCGTATATACCACACAAAGTGATCATTGTACCGGCTACGTGCAGCCACATCTATCAACGTGAGCATTGTACCGGTTACGAACAACCACCTCTATCAAAGTGATTATTGTACTGGCTACGAGCAGCCAAATCTATCAAAGTGATTAATGTACCGGCTTCTCACGACCACATCTATCAAAGTTATTGTTCTACCGGCTACGAGCAGCCACATCTATCAACGTAAGCATTGTACCGCTACGAGCAGCCACGTCTATCAAAGTGATTATTGTACCGGCTACGAACAGCCACATCTATCAACGTGAGCATTGTACCGCTACGAGCAGCCACATCTATCAAAGTGATTATTGTCCCGGCTACGAGCAGACACATCTATCAAAGTGATTATTGTACCGGATACGAGCAGACACATCTATCAAAGTGATTATTGTCCCGGTTACGAGCAGCCACATCTATCAAAGTGATTATTGTCCCGGCTACGAGCAGCCACATCTATCAAAGTGATTATTGTCCCGGCTACGAGCAGCCACATCTATCAACGTGAGCATTGTACCGCTACGACCAGCCACATCTATCAAAGTGATTATTGTACCGGCTACGAACAAACACATCTATCAAAGTGATTATTGTACCGGGTACGAGCAGACACATCTATCAAAATGAGTATTGTACCGGCTACGAGCAGACACATCTATCAACGTGATTATTGTACCGGCTACGTACAAACCACAAGTACGACACAAGTGTATAGTGTACCGGCTATGGCTGCGTCTATAAGGGAGCAGCCACCTCTATCAAAGTGATTATTGTACCGGTTACGAGCAGCCACATCTATCAAAGTGATTATTGTCCCGGCTACGAGCAGACACATCTATCAAAGTGATTAGTGTACCGGTTACGAGCAGCCACATCTATCAAAGTGATTATTGTGCCGGCTACGAGCAGCCACATCTATCAAAGAGATTATTGTACCGGCTACGAACAGACACATCTATCTAAGTGATTATTGTACCGGCTACGAGCAGTCACATCTACCAACGTGATTATTGTACCGGCTACGTACAAACCACAAGTACGACACAAGTGTATAGTGTACCGGCTATGGCTGCGTCTATAAGGGAGCAGCCACCTCTATCAAAGTGATTATTGTACCGGGTACGAGCAGACACATCTATCAAAATGAGTATTGTACCGGCTACGAGCAGACCCATCTATCAAAGTGATTATTGTACCGGTTACGAGCAGACACATCTATCAAAGTGATGTACCGGCTTCTCACGACCACATCTATCAAAGTTATTGTTCTACCGGCTACGAGCAGCCACATCTATCAACGTGAGCATTGTACCGCTACGACCAGCCACATCTATCAAAGTGATTATTGTACCGGGTACGAGCAGACACATCTATCAAAATGAGTATTGTACCGGCTACGAGCAGACACATCTATCAACGTGATTATTGTACCGGCTACGTACAAACCACAAGTACGACACAAGTGTATAGTGTACCGGCTATGGCTGCGTCTATAAGGGAGCAGCCACCTCTATCAAAGTGATTATTGTACCGGGTACGAGCAGACACATCTATCAAAATGAGTATTGTACCGGCTACGAGCAGACCCATCTATCAAAGTGATTATTGTACCGGTTACGAGCAGCCACGTCTATCAAAGTGATTATTGTACCGGCTACGAACAGCCACATCTATCAACGTGAGCATTGTCCCGCTACGAGCAGCCACATCTATCAAAGTGATTATTGTGCCGGCTACGAGCAGCCACATCTATCAAAGAGATTATTGTACCGGCTACGAGCAGTCACATCTATCACCGTGATTATTGTACCGGCTACGTACAAACCACAAGGACGACACAAGTGTATAGTGTACCGGCTATGGCTGCGTCTATAAGGGAGCAGCCACCTCTATCAAAGTGATTATTGTACCGGTTACGAGCAGACACATCTATCAAAGTGAGTATTGTACCGGCTACGAGCAGACACATCTATCAACGTGATTATTGTACCGGCTACGTACAAACCACAAGTACGACACAAGTGTATAGTGTACCGGCTATGGCTGCGTCTATAAGGGAGCAGCCACCTCTATCAAAGTGATTATTGTACCGGGTACGAGCAGACACATCTATCAAAATGAGTATTGTACCGGCTACGAGCAGACCCATCTATCAAAGTGATTATTGTACCGGTTACGAGCAGACACATCTATCAAAATGAGTATTGTACCGGCTACGAGCAGACACATCTATCAAAGTGATTATTGTACCGGCTACGAGCAGTCACATCTATCAACGTGATTATTGTACCGGCTACGTACAAACCACAAGTACGACACAAGTGTATAGTGTACCGGCTATGGCTGCGTCTATAAGACCACATACACCACACAAATAGTGTACCGGTTGAGTTCGTTAACGTTACTGCATTAAGTGATTATTGTACTCGCGGAGATCACATTTACTACTTAGTGACGTTTTCACCGGCTTTGTTAGACCAAACATACCACATTATGAAGTGATTATTTTACCGGTTACGACCTAATATACCACATAGCATAGTGATTATTGAACCTTTGACGAACGACAACATATACCACGAATAATAGTTAATTGTACCGGCTTCAACTACGTATACCACAAAGTGATCTACAGACTATAGAATCGGCTACGTACGACCACACATACCACACAACAAGGTTATAGTACCGGATAATCCCTACTGACCCAACTCCACACACAGTGGTTATTATACTCGTTAAGTCCACATGTACCCGTCCTCGATACACCAGTGATAACGCTCACTGCACCCCTGGAATATGTTATGACGAAATCGAAGGCGTGCCACCTGATGGATAATGTGTTGGTGAACATTAATAAAAGAACTGCGCGGCAGCGTTACGGTAAAATTGACTGGCTTTGAAGTCGGGTGTCGCTCCACTGTAATTTTTGAAAGACATTTATCAGCCTAGCGATTGGTCAGGATTTTTTAACCTGAAAATGATTTTGTCATTATGTACTTTGGATGTGCAGAGAGCGTGAGATATCGTAACCCCTAGAGTATCAAGGATGTCTGTTTCGAGTTACCAAAGAACGATGCCATGCAGTGACGTCACATAGCAGTGATGACATCGCCTGTGACGTCCAGTCAACGCTTGATATAACATGGTGTAACGCCCAATGTTACATTTGCCTCTTTGTGATTTGTATACAAGATAAGATAAGGCAAACATATATGCAAGTTTCAACATAAAGTAAGACAGAATTGCTGAATGTGTGAAGAACAATATATACAATGGACGAAAAACTATTGACCAGCTGACATCCGTCAATGTATGTGTGTATCGCCAAATTCCCATCCAACGCTACATTATAATCCATACTAAATACGATGTATACGGACAAAACAATTTTGAATTATATAGGTTTTGAACGTATGGAGTTTTAACATTCCTTTTGCGGCGTCTGTCCACCACAATATGTCCTTAGTTCACGGGAGTATTTGGATGAAAAAGCTGCAGGATCATGTATCCGAAAAAAGTGTTGTTTTATCCTTAACTTTTGAATGATATATCGTTAATGTTTGACGTTGATCCCGGGACTAAAGGGGTCTTGTATAAGTGCCTGGACAGCTGTGGCGTACACTGGTAGGGCATGGATGACGTCAGATAGTGTAATTGGACGGAAATCAAGCGACGTCTGTCATTTTTGAATGTGTGAATTTGTGAATACGAAATAAAAATATATGATAATCGATTCGTTTCAACTCTTTATTATCATTTTGAAAATCAAATTTCATTTCATCACAGTATTCATAATTCATAAGCAATACTTTTGGTTAATATGAATGTCCTTACGAACACGCCAGCCGTAACAGATCATCATCACATCATTAATCATGATTTATAGCTAATAGATATATATAAATAAATATGTGTACATACGCCGGTCACTGCCATCATCGCATTACATTATTAACGTACCTACTTTTGCTATGATTACGATGGGAAATATTTCTCATCAGCGCTTCATTGGGTATAAATATTCTAACTTGTCACCTGATTATTTGAAAGCTACGTGGTGTTTTTACACAAAATGTTGCTATTTTGTCATTTCCCATTCAATTAAGCTCAGATTCAGGCCCTGGTGTGTCTACATTGTCATATGCACGCCCTGTATGTGTCTACATTGTCATATCCACGCCCTGTATGTGTCTACATTGTCATATCCACGCCCTGTGTGTGTCTACATTGTCATATTCACGCCCTGTATGTGTCTACATTGTCATATTTACGCCCTGTATGTTTCTACAATGTCATATCCACGCCCTGTATGTGTCTACATTGTCATATTTACGCCCTGTATGTGTCTACATTGTCATATTTACGCCCTGTGTGTGTCTATACTGTAATATTCACTTCCTGTGTTTGACTATGTGGACAATCTCATGCCCTGCGAGCCGGATGAGTAGACCTTAATTAATGGTATTATCGCCGTCCAGCGTACAGCACGCGATGCCGAGGACCGGATGTCCGAGCGGCCGGAGGTCGTCTACCCAGGTCATCAAGTCGTGGTCCACATCCAGACACTCGGTGTCCATAAGGGCTCTTCCCTCATCCGAACTTACCCCTCCGATAACGTAAATTCTCGAATCTAAAATACAACAAGAACATATTCAAAATTAGAAATAAAAATCTACAATGAAAAGAGCGATACGTTATTTATTTTCAAGAAACAAGCTTTCCTCGATGTTTTAGCAAGTCTTTGTCATTTCTTTGTGACGCTACTGTTCGATAGATCAACACACACGGCGTCAGTGCATTTTTTATGTTGTTTTTTCGAAAGGACCAATTAATTGTAATTGAGTGTTATATGTAATCATAAGAGAAAGTGTTTTATTCGTTTTATGGTGATTCTGAAGTGTACAGACACCACATGCTTGTTTAATCATTGTCGAAATTCCAAAGCAGCTCATTACGAAGACTTAGGCATAAGTACAAATCGAAAAAACACCATTGCATCAACTTTGACATTATAGGTTTTCACACTGTGTCAAGTGTATAATACATGCCAATTACTGCATGCCACGTGATAAACATACCAATGACAGCAGCCCCTGCGTCATGTCTGGGGATTCTCATGTTTGCGACAAGTTCCCATACGTCTTCGTCGTCACAGTAACGGTAAACCGAGCGAAGGGAACAAATTGAAGCGCTACCCACGGGAATAGTGGATCCGCCGAGAAGATACAGAGACCCCCGGGCGTCTACTAGGTTGGCATGACAACATGGCACTGGCAAAGGGTTCTTGAAGGTCCAGCTGTAATGCAAGATGGTGATCTGGATCACTAAAACGTTTGTCTTAAAATGTGATTATAATGACGACTCAATGATATTGATTGTGAACGATACCCTGTGGTAAAATTACCCACCAATACTTTCAACCAGACGCTTGATCACTTGAAATTCAAGATTCGGCGTGGCTTGCGCAGACAACGAGAGTCTGGTTGAACGAGACTAACCAGTACGAGACCCTAGAATTAAAATGGCCAACAGTATGATACAAATGACATTATTGACCATTAGTACAAAACCATAAATTTGTGATGCCATGACAAAGAGACCCTAACAAAAAACTGCTCTTTACGTGGATTTGATTTTAATTTTCCAAAATGGTGGCTTTATATTAGCTGATTTTCTACGCGAAGGAGAAATAAACTCTTTTCATATTTCGTGTTAAGGCGCCATTTCTGCCGCGAAAAGCGAAACAAGAAAAGTGCAAAGCGCAAATTAGTGTTTAGCATGGCGCTTTTCGCCTTTTCAACTTATGTAACAGCGCACCTTCGCACTGACAAATTGTCGTTTAGGAAAATATAACGGCGCTATTTGGCTTTTTTCTCGTCGAAAAAATGTTTAAGAAAATGATAATTTCGCTGCGTCGCGCGACAATGCTAGAGCGCGAATAAGTAAAAGTTGCCCTAATCAGCCACCATAGTCAATGGTTAACTGGTAAGCCTCACTTTCCATCCCCGCCTACACCCACGTCGTGTCTCGTTGACCTTCTCTTCGTGATATAACTGCTCAGAGACTGCCGTGGTAGCTATAGGTTAGTAGGCCTACCTAAGTGTGTCAGTAGTAACATCGCTTTAACGGCGTAAACTTTCCATATCTCTGTTGTAAACAAGTCGTTTACTTATAGCTTTATTTCAGCACCTATCTCGTATGTAGATGGACTTTCTTGTCACTTAATATCGAGACTATAGCTTATGCTTGGGCTATTATGTTACAGTAGCTGATGTTAACTGTACACGAAATTTCATCTATAACATTAGACTGTCTACGCAAATTCCTTTCGATGAACCATAAGCAAATGAAATGACATCGATGAATATGAGGTACACCCTCTAGATGTACGGAATTGACTCTTTATAAACCCTTAACATCATAATGTATATAGGACTGTCTTGTTTAACCATAGACATTTAAGATTAACGAAACGGAATTCCCTCTAGATTACCTATAGTACGACACTTAGACTACCACATTAAGAACATTTTGGTCGTGTAGTTTTGGTTGTTGCTCTCAGAGATACAATGTCACGTTACAGTATTACAATTTATTACATACTTACTAATAAATACGGGCTTTTTGTATATGCGATACGACACAATTACTCTAACCTTTATCAGCCCTCACCGTATCACACCCCTTCGGCCCTCGGGCTGATATTGCAGTCTCGGGTTGAAACTGGGTGTGATATGGAAAAGGCATGTTCTATTATGTTTATTACATACCTACTGATAAAATACGGATGGATCTTCTATCTTATGATCTATTTTTCTTTTGAAATTTTGAAAAACGAAAAATTTCCAAAAGGGGTGTGATACGGGTTTTGCGGGCTGATACGGAGAGGGCTGATACGGATTTTGGGGGGTGGTATGGCGACGCTGACATGGATTAGAGCAATTGTGACATATCGCATATACAAAAAAAACGTATTTATGACGTCACTTTTACAGTATTAGAATATCACGTGACTGTATTACAATGTCACGGTCAGTATTACAATGTCATGTGACTGTATTACAATGTCACGGTCAGTATAACAATGTCACGGTACAGTATTACAATGTCACGTTATAATATTACAATGTCACGTTACAGTATTACAATGTCACGTTACAGTATTATAATGTCACGTTACAGTATTACAATGTCACGTTACAGTATAACAATGTCACGTTACAGTATAACAATGTCCCGTTACAGTATAACAATGTCCCGTTACAGTATTAAAATGTCATGTTACAGTTTACAATGTTCCGTTATAATATTACAATGTCCCGTTACAGTATTAAAATATGTCATGTTATAGTATTACAATGTCACGTTACAATGACACAATGTCATGTTATAGTATTACAATGTCACGTTACATTATTACAATGTCACGTTACAGTATTACAATGTCACGTTACGGTATTACAATGTCATGTTACGGTATTACAATGTCACGTTACAGTATTACAAATATCTCGTTACAGTAATATAATACCAAATTACAACGACACAATGTCACGATAAAAGGTCAGGTTACGTGCCGTATGAGTGTCTTGGTAAATGGCCTCTGTATGACCAACAGACTGTCAAAATTATTTTCCCACACTGGATGACCTCACGATGACAACACAGACAATGGCGGGGGCACTTTAGATTCCGTGATGGCTTTGTTTACTTCTGGGATAGGTACAAAGGTACATGGATTTTCCTATCACCGTTGTATATGAAATCGGATAGAAGAAACTTTTCACCTTTATAAAATGTGTGAGAATCGCCGAATTATCTCTTAATACATAGTGACCTGCACTAATTAAGTGACACCCCCGCCCCATTGGATTCCACGTTAATTCACTCATTCACTTTGGAAAAAAAAATACGTTTGTCGTCCTATTTTGATATTTTCACATACAGACGGACAACTATTCAGTGATCCTATCAGCAATATCGATACAATTGAATTTGTCCATGTTTCTGAGATATGATAATCATTTTTCATCTCTGAATAAAAGATAATTTTGACGTCATTTCAAAAGACCGATGATACATTGAATCGTATTGCTAATGCAACAGGTGCTTTGTTTTTGTATCAGTGAGTATCAACGTTCGCATATATAATATGGTTCATGAAACTTTCACGAAATGCAGTTGACATTCATATAGTACAAATAATTGCCGTCTGAAAGCAGAGGGCTCTGTATTTGGACAGTATGGAAACCTAACTTGATTCCTGTCCGGCCAACTGCAAGCAAAACACTAAAGATTTCGTATAATCAGTTACCTCCCTTTAATTTTGATTTACGCAATAGTTCCTGAGCACTTCCGTTTGACCGCTAGCTCTGTTAAATAACGCGACACCATAATAATTTGAGGTCCAAGGTTCGAATCCTGGACCAGCGCTGTTGGAAATTTATACACACAACATTGTAGTTTATCATATCGTTTGTATTTCATTTTTTATCGAATGTCAAAAAAAGTCCGTATTTTGTTTTTCTTTTCAGAAATTATTTATCAAAGCTATATCCATGCCGGGGGGAATGAAAATAAAAATATAATGCAAAGTTACAGTTCTAGGCAGTGGTACGTGAATCCTGAATTCGCTGTATTCTCACGGAGATATGTATCTTAACATCGATAACTGACCGAGAAATATTCATGTGACTTACATGAGGTCACGAGAACAACAACAGACGATTACACATGCTCAATTAATGATTTACCAATGTCTACAACAGATTATAGATGTTATGTTTATACTGAACATTGCCAACCTTTCAGACACTAACAAAACAGTTGTTATCGAAAGATTGGTTGGTTGTATAGGGTTTATCGTCCTACCTACAGCTGAGGTCATTTAAGGACATGGTGTTATCGAAGGTACAAACATTACTAGGTCAGTGACGCTATTTATAACCGTCGTAAAGTCAAGTGCTTTATTTAGATAAATCACATGTAAAGTTAAACTTACAAAACATGCAATTCAATGAGCTTATTAACGATGTATCGATCTATATAGATAGAAAGCGGTAACATTGCTTTTTCCGGTTTCAAAGAAGTTCATTTTTTTATCAATATCATTTAGATAAATTTCAAAAGATAATTATCGAATGAAAAAATAGTTTGACATTGAACCTTAGTTGTAGTACATCTATCAATTCAGTCAACCAATTTCCTCCTTTATATAGTTATTACATGAACTCGCGCGAAATGGGTTTGTGTATGTTCCATCAAAATAAATAAGTCTGTGTTATGACGGCAACCATTCTATTTATAGTACCGATGACACAGAAGGTCTTAATTCCCGATTGGCAAGACAATAAGGTGATGATTATCGTTATTTCGCTGCGAAATACAACTAAATGGAACCTACCGGCCACCATATTGATAATACCTTATTTTAGGTCTTGACAGCGTCTGTAGGAGTTTAGTGCCGCTACCTAAGTATGTTAATGGCGGATCTTACAAATCCGAGGGAACGACGGATATAGCCTGGTGCACATTACCGATTGATATTTTTCATCCAGGAGCGAAAAACAGAACTTGTATTTTCGATTACACGGCTTGTTTAGTATTTGGTCACAACGGCGTCAGCATCAAACAACGCCACACTGGTACCTCATACCCATGCCTGCCAATTTCCAGTTTATCATATTATATTACAAACATTTAGAAATCTCGAGACATATCGAGACACGGTTTAGTTCCTGCAACGCCTGGCAATACACCTGGGACCGTATTACACACTCATAGATTTATATTACAGGGTACAAATCATGATACAGAACAGTCATGAGAAACTAGAAAATTCATCAACGTGTTTGCCATGAATATCAACTTAATACTTATCAAAGATAAAAAAAAAAAAAAAAACATTTTTATTCTTTTTTTTCCTTTGGGAGGGAGTGGCCCTGAGTTGATGTTAGACACATTCGCTTTATTGCACATGCAGATCTGTTAACAACATGAACAGTTTACTTTACCAGAACAAAAGGGCAAGTGGGGAGGGGGTTCGTCTAAATTTAATTAAAGGGTATATATCTCTACATGAGATTCAAAAAGGCTAGTCCACTGACCTGTTTGTCCGTGGGTTGTAGCACTCGACGCTGCTGAGAACAGCCCGTTGACCCCCAACGTCCTGAAATCCTCCGACCACATACAGATGACCCTGGTAACCGGCCGTCGCCACGCCTATCTTGGGTGTGGTCATTGGTGCGATATAGCCCCACTGGTTCAAATCAGGGTCGTAATACTCCACGGAATCCAGGGACCTGTAACGACAAGGGCAGTCATCGGGGACTGTGTGAGTAGTGAAGCGTAAATTCAAGTGTAATAACTGATGTTTCAAGAGGGAACATTAAAGCATCACGAAAAAATCCTATTTGCACAGCTGTTTTTCAAACAGACCCTCGTTTCACTCACACTCTGTAAAATATATAAACATATCACTCAAAATTCAAACAAACTGGCAAATAACTGTATGACATGAATGTCGGCTTGGCTCTGCTGTTGATCTATAAAAAGCAATAGTGACCTTGCCGTTGACCTTGAGACCCTGAAATACGTGTTCACATGAGGTATTCTGACACTTCACCTTTGTACAAACTTCCATGACAATTAGGTCAGAGATGAAGGTCAATACTAATATCTACATCCAAAATCTGTTTAAATGCCACATACGAAGTTAAAAACGTAGAAGCGGGTTGCTACACTGTACGATGGTTACTAGGCTAAACGTGGATTCTACATCGATAGACGATAGAGATAGAAAATACACGGTGAAAAACACAATTTTTCGTCTTTTCAAAGCCTTTCTAGTTTTTGAATTGAGTAATGTGACAGCATCCCTTTGTTTATAATTAGAAATAGTGGATCCCCAATATATTTCGTGTATCTAGATGTTTAAGAAACCAAGCAATGGTTGCCATCGGACTGAAGCGTTAACGGCGCCAAATTAGCAACAACGGCTACCGTAGTTACCATCGTAGCAACCTTTGTCGACGTTTGTTCCTTCGTATGTAACATTTAAACATATTTTGAATATAAATGTAATTATTGTCCTTCATCATAAGGGCGTTTCCGGTCGCATGAACGCAGTTGGCAATGAACGTATTCTTTATGCAGCGCTAACACGCACCAATGTCCGTTGCCAACTGCGTTCGTACTACCGTATACGCCATCAAAATGTGCAACATAGAATACCACCGTATTTTGAAGTTACATCCGTATATGTTCCGTAAGATAAACTAGTTGTGAGTTCGGATGACCGACTCTATATGAACAGTAGTGAGGATGTGATGAAATCACGCTAAAGATCACGATAATGCTTCCAAATATCATGACAAAACTATACGTTTTTCTTAACGATTACAAAACCCTCCCTTAATTTGGTCTTCGATACAACGTAAGCATAATTGATCTAAGTGACTACCGTCGACCATGTGGCTCTGTTGCTTAGAGCGACCGTATTGTGATCAGAGTTCCAGAGTTCGAACTCCGGACTAGCCACGTTGCTTGTTTACTAACAGACCAATGTTATATTTAACGTCATGTTATGATATTTTTTCATAAAACTTCCGCAATGCATGGGGTTCTTTTAAGAAAGTATTTTAGACCGGCAAAACGTTTTTGGCAGTGGTACATGGACCCTTAATTGGTTTCTTGTGGTTAGATACATACCTGCCGTATGAATCGTTCCCGCCAACAGCGTACAGAATGCCCTCTAGGACACTCACACTCAAATACATCCGGGGCTGTCTAAGGCAGGCAATCTTCGCCCAGGAGTTGTTTACGGGATCGTATCGGAAGTTGACATCGGTAGGATTGGCGAGATTCTCAATGTCATCTTTAAGCAGGACTGATCCTCCTGTCAATCATTTTAGAATAAAATATATATAAGAACTCCACATTATTTTCGAAGGTTTGATACATTTCAGTTAAAAATCCTTAAATAACACAATCTCACCTATTACGAACAAGAAGCCATCCAGCATTGCGACGCCCAGATGGTGACGTGTTTCCGGTAGGGTGGTAACACGGTGCCAGCTGTTTGATCGTGGATTGTACTGTTCCACCATACGGCACGCTACGTCCGCCTGAGTGTCGAAGGGGTCCACCCCTCCCACTGCAAACAAAGTGGTTGGGCGCTCGGGGAGGGGCAGGTTTGGCGTACTTACGGCGAGGGAGTGGAACGATTTCAAATGGTGGGACTTCGATGGGGAAGGTGACTTTTGAGTTGTTCTGCAGCTTTCCTTTACAGGACTAGAGTGGGACTAAAATAAAAATGGATTTAAAATTGGTGATGGGTTAAAAAATGTAAATGGTATAGACTTACTGACTCATCATTACCCGTAACCACGGACTTATCTAATCTAATTCCGTGCCGTAACCTATCACTCGGAACTTCTCGGCCGATTCATTCATCTAACGTTGGAAGGAACTGAAATCGGGGCGAGGTGTTCCGAATGGTAACATATAGGTTAGTAATAGATCGGTCAATGAGTTCCGAGATACTAAAGAAACACAACGTTCGGTTACCTTGTCCGCCAGGTGACAAACGTCAATTGTATATCGTTCGGGAATATCGTCATGTCTTATATTTGACAGCATTTCTAACAATATGACGGCAAGACCCGAGCAATTCCGATTGGAAAACATTCACGTGTTATAACTTTAGCTGTAAATGAAATTTAGGTGTAATTGTGTAAGTTCTGCTGTTTTAGTGAGTTACCATGACAGTCGAAAATGAGTTGTTCTGACAAAGGTTGCGTCCCATGACGTGATCCAGATCGGTAGCGGGGTGTGTGGTTCTCCGTTTCGGAACATTAGTGGAGTTGGCTACGTCACTTCCGCTGTAACGGAGGGCGTGGTACCTGTTGAAAACAAGACAATGATCGCTGTAAAGCATAAACAGAGGGTGAATGTGACTAACAAAAATGTTTGTATTCCGTCAATCATGATATAAATACAGTTACTTATATAATTACCTGTGCACTTATTTGTATATATACGTCGAGGGACCACGCACCACGCACAGAAATCGCATGAACCTGGTACAGCTTACAGCTTATAAAGATGGCATAATTAGGAGTATAAAAAACATTCTGATATCTGAATGTATCGTCCTCTCAATCATCTTAATAATGAAGTCGGATTCCGGATGATATTCCGTATTTTGAAGCATTTATGATATTTCTTGTTGCTATGCATCAAAACTTATATATCTTTCATATCAACAGTATAATATCATGAGCAAACCCGTAACGTTTTAGTTGATTTCTAAATTCTTCCCATGCGGGCTGTACGCTAACCATGGCACATGTGTTCTAGGAAGTGTATACTTTCAAATCAAAGGTTTCCCAGGTTTTACCCAGACCCTTCGTGTTACTTCTACCCTTTTCGTTAATCGAATAAGCCATCAAAATGTCACGAAAGGTGATAATGGGTCCACTTGATATAACAACAAACTACGGACTCAAAATAAATCTGAAACAGTTTGTTATTATTAAAGCATTGGTAGCATTACCGTTTATCTATAGCAAATCACTTTTTGTTTAATGGATCTAGTATATATAGTGAACTACTGTCGCAACATCATTGGAACCGTTTTAAACCAAACTTATAACATGACAAACTATTTTGCTATAGAAGTTAACCTTTTTTCTGTTAAAATATCAAAGGTATTCGTCTAGTAATTCATTGTTTATCGTGTGGTAGTGTTAAAAAAATCTTCAAATTCATTTTCTATGCGAGTCTTTGTGCAACAACGAAAACAAATACCATTTACTCCCCCCCCCC
>NW_018404790.1:997480-1010814 GCF_002113885.1 Mizuhopecten yessoensis | reverse complement strand
CCCCCCGCCCCTATTTTTAAGACAACCGATATAGATCATTGCTTGTTCTTTTTCTTTAAAGAACATGTAAGACATACATGTACGTGTTTCATTATGAAAATAATCTCTCTGAATGAGTAATATTATTCCTGAACGGCAGGAGAAAGATCGTATACTGTTTCGTCACGTTAACATGAAATGCAGTGGCTCTAGGGCGTACACAGCACGCGTAATAAAATATATCTGATACTGAAGTTCATACCTTCATGCCAATTGAAACTGTAACAGCTTGCTTTCCCAGTTGGCTTAACACGTCAATATTCAGTCATTACACCGTGAACAGGTGTATATTTAATTACTCGACATTATAAAACAAGAAGTTGTCCTCGCCTATTATTAGTACATTATGTTCAATGCTAGATGGTACACCGTCAAGTGGGCGTCTGCAGATCCTGTTCGATACTTTAGGATATCTAAGAGTAGGCGTACAGCGGTAGTAGCAGGTCTTTTGTAATGCGCAAATAACTGACGTTTAGAGGCCTTTTGTTGATATTATTACAGCCTTGTTCTTCATAATGAATCTTATTCATGTATGTAGGCACAATTTTCACTATGAAATTTCATTCATCGATGCTATATATTAAATCCACCTTGTATTTTAAGTACCTGCCCTGCAGATTCAATTAATTATTCTAACAAATGTCTTTCAAAACATATTTGATAAGTGATTAATAATAAGTTTATTGTTAATCATTTAATACAAAACACTTTTACTGGAATCTGTGCATTTTTTTAAATCAAACATTCCGATTGGTTTTCTTGTTACTCCATACATTTTTGCTATTCGTTTCAATGTAAAAAGGTATTTCGTTCAGATATCTTAAACCACAAAAGGTATTCCGTTCAGATATCTTAAACCACAAAAGGTATTCCGTTCAGATATCTTAAACCACAAAAGGTAATTGAAGGAAGCTTGTTTCATTATAAATAAACATTTTTGTATTTAGATATTACAAACGCTGATTAAATAAGGGTTAACGAGTAACAAAACCTTAAAAGACTGACTCTTTCGGATTTCTTTTCACTGAAAGATCATATATGTTTCAGTTCAATGTTTGCTTTTGTAAATTATATGTACCGCTGATATTCACAACTACCCTTATTTTATTCTAGTTGTCAAGTCATTCCAGAAAAGAAATAGGGAAACATTGGTTTAAATCGAGTATGGATTTTGTTTTCTTATATACAAGTTCTTCGTAACTCAATATATCCACGTATGTTAGTTAGAAACGTCATTTACCACGTTAATAGTGGAATAGTACGAATAAAAGAACATGTGACACAAATAAGAAATACCAAAAAATGAGTTGCTAAGTTAAACGCAAAAAAGGTGCCATTACATTTTTGCATCGGGCTGTTAAAATGATACATTGTTCATAGCGAGCAATGGGTTAATGTGCTATGAAACTGAAGACGATATTTCATGATAATAAATTTCTTTTTACTCAATATTTTGTATACATATAAGGTGGAAATACCCAAATCGGATCACTTTTTGCAAAAAAAAAAAAAAAAAAAGAGATAGCCATGCACCATTTTTTGTCTACAGATGATTAGTTTTTAGGTTCAAATAGCACAAGAAAACGTAATTCAAACTCAAATGTCAGTGTTTTGATTACGATTTAAAAAAAATGGCGCGTGCGACGACTATGCATTAAAAAAAATTGGACTATAAGATTACATTCACACTATAGACTACTTTTTGTCATATAAACTCTAAAGGTCATCATAAAATGTTAATATGCTGACATTTTTTTTTATTCAGTTGAAGCGTAAGATACTGCAAAATTCAAGCCTTGATCCTCTTTAAATACAACCATAAATGAATATAATTACTCCTCAGATTTTTCAATGATTTAATAAAATGATGGTTTGGTGATCCGATTTGGATACTGTCACCTTAGTGCTGTATTTTGACTTTATAATTTATTGCAGAATAATAAGTAGATTGAATGTCGAGATGCCGTTAAACGCTTTGAAGGGAGACAACTCGTGAATTTTATCTTTCGCTTTAGACTGTGGATGAGAACATGTGAAATCACCCAATGAGATTACAAAAGTAAAACGGCGCCGAATGGGGAAATTAAAGTTAATAAAATAATCTCAGTAACGATGTTTGGTGAAATCGTAAACTACTGCCAGTATAATACTATACCTGTAGGCCGACATCAGCAGAGCATTACAGACGGGGATCTGGAACAGGTAATCGACTACCTCCACCTGTGTGGTCAAGTGTTCCGGGGAGATGTGGACAAGCCGGACACAGGAAAGGAGATCAGGGGCGTGGCGTAGTCGATCCTGTCTGTTGAAGTCTATCCAGGATGTGACAGCCAAAAATACGTCGAGTTCGTCACGAATGCCAAGGTTGTCTTTGCAAATAAAATGTCGGACCTGCTCGAAGTGTCCGCGTAGGTATCCAACAGATGTGTACAATCGTCCAAAGTGGTCACACACAGCCGTCTCCAGAATGGACAAAACGTCCAACAGGTCGTGCTTGTCCGCAATCCACCACATATTGAACAGATTGTCGGGGGTAAAATTGAACAAAAAACTTTTACAAATATCCAATGCAGAGTTTATGCCCAGTTGGCTAGAGCAGCCGATCACGTCGTCGACATTGTCCAGTGTCAGATTCAACTTGGACGTGTAAATGTACTGTAGCACTTCCTCCACCGCCTCCCTCGAGGAGGCGGACAGGTTCACCTCAGAGATCGAGGTTTGGAGTCGCTCGCAGTACTTGCTGTTGAACTTGTCGCTGTAGGCCGCCAGAGCTAACTTATGGGCTTTGTATTCTGTGTCTCCTACCCGAATTACAATGTCACACATTTCCTGGTTCCTCCACAGATTGTACAAGAACTTGGACAACTCTACGTGTGTTGACGGTGTTGCGCGGTTCCCAGTGTCTTGAGGCTTTGGTAAAACAATGCCATTGGCACTGGTTGTTCTCCGACTGTTTCCAGCAGTCGTATCATTTGTCCGCCGGTTGTCTCCGGGAGGGTCGGATTGACGCCGTTTGTCTATGATAGAAATTCTTGAGTCCTGATAAAGTAAGGAATGCGGGGTTACCTGCACCGCATGTCCGCTATCAGAGGGGAATCCCACGGTGGTCCCTGTGTCCCGTACAGGGATTTCCTGGAGGTGCTGCAGGCTCTCACGCCGTGCCCTGACCTTTGACGGCGTTCTTGATATACTGTCGTTCATGTTGTTTGTGGATAGTTTGATAGTTTCACCGGTGTCTTGTATCTAGCCAGTAACGAACATGTTTGCCATCGTCACCTTGACATCATTGCCGTAAACGTAATAATCTTAAATTGTGACGTCATCAACAAATAAAAACTAGAAATCACGTGACAAGATTGTTTGCGCTCAAGACTTACCCCTAGTCATTCACATGAGCTCGACCACAGCAATATTTTACCCTTTCGCTGCCACAGTGAAAACCCTGATTTTCTGTCAGGCCAATATTTCAACGTGGTTTTGAAATGTCCTTTTATGACGTCGTTGTACTATGACGTCAACAATTTTTGCGTATACCCAATTACGTTTACTCCGGAAACGTCATGGAAGATACACTGAATTACTTCATATTCAAACGATCTTATAAAACTGTTACGATCCCCTAGAACCACATGTTATACCTCTATGGAAAGCTTAAATAATTATCTTTTACTTTATAATTACATGTAACTCGGCAGTTAGTGCGCATGTTGCTATACCGGCCGATATTAAGGTATATTGTAGAAACTTGCAGATGTGGAATAGTATACCTTTAGTGTATGACAACGAATTAGAATGTGTGTACGATCTGTTGTACACAGTCATATATGATGCTCTCTATTTCCTGCAATTTCGAAATCCAAGGGTTACACGATCAGTACAAAATCGATGGCGGAAGTCTTTGATTTCGAAGACATATTTTCAAAAGAGTTGTGATTTTGTTCAGTTGAACGTGCAGGTTTAGGGCAAAACAACTCGAAATGTAAACGGGATATAGGGCAAAATGAAATCTACACAGATTCTGGCTCGAAGACGCTTTTATGCCAACGGTTCCCGATTGGCTTTTATGCATGACCCGTCAAAATTATTTCGTTTACTTTTGACAATGATAATCGACGTTATCCGGGGATAAGATGATTAGTTTAATATGATAGTTTACACTGTAATTTATTCAAAACGCTGTTAGTCTTAAATGTTCAGTGTCTCTATAAAAATACTGCTTTGATTCTCAATAATTTTAAACTATTCTGTATCTCCGTGAAGCTTAAATGTTTTGGGTAAACCGGAACTGTTCACGGCCCGTATTCATGGAACCGTTCTCATGCTCAAGCATGGATTTTGTGCTCAAGCCTAATTTCTTGTTCCTTTTATAAATTATGATGAAATCTTAATTTGTCAATGATTTGGAAAAAGAATTAAAGATGTTTACATTTGACTTTTTGATCGTTTGACATGATTTTTAAGTGAGTTACAAAATGTTGGTTGTAGCACAAAATCCATGCTTGAGCATGAGAACGGTGTCATTGAATATGCAAAATATAATTCCGAATTGGTTGGGCCTTCATTTTCCATTCTTTTGGTGTCTTTGAAAAATCAAAAGCACAGACTTGTAACCATAAGAATATGATATCTCACTTTTAGAAATTGAAACAGCAATTTCGAAACTTAAAAGGGAGAAAAGTCACGGATCGGACCAGATTCTGAATGAATTTTTTATTGAAGCAAAACATGTATTTCTTCCTCTGCTTCATAAGATGTTTAATGCTGTGTTTAGAGCGGGCTATTTCCCTAAAGTACTGTCAGAGGCTTTAATTGTGCCAATTTTTAAAAAGGGGTGACACGACTGACCCCGGTAACTATATCGAAGTATTAGCCTCAAAGTAACATGCTGAAATTATTCACTAGTATCCTTAATACGAGGTTGAGTAAATGGGCGGACTAGAACTACATAGTATCGGATGCCCAATTTTGTTTTCGTTCAGGATTGGGAACAGTCGACGCAATATTTGCGTTACACTCTATTATTAACAAGTTTACCAGTAATAAATAAAACTGTATTGTTGCTTTGTTGACTATCAAAAAGCGTTCGATAGTATTGACAGGTGCAAATTATGGTATAAAATAGCTAAGCTTGGCGTCCGTGGTAACATTATGTCGGTAATAAAATCATTGTATAGCCATATTAAATCTAGAACCCTTGTTGGCGGAAAAATATCTGATTTTTTAAAAACAAGACCGGGGTCTTACAAGGGGAGATAATCTCCCCGGTTCTGTTTAGCATGTTTGTTAACGAATTTTTACGCGCCGGTGTACAGCCGCTTGACTTACCAGACTTGTCCCTATTTTTATTAATATACGCAGATGACATGGTTTTTGTTTTCCGAAAGTATACATGGTATACAGTCAATGCTTGACAAACTTATAAAATATACTGAAAAGTGTTGGTTAATGTCCCTAAAACTAAAGTTATGGTTGTCCGTAAGTCAGGTAGAATATCACAGGATGAAAAATGCTATCTTGGCTTGTTGTTAAACTATGACGGTAAAGGATGTTACGAGTATATGTATAACGAATGTGAGGCTAATCCAAATTGTAGAAACTGGGTTGCGAAAGTCAAATACCAGCTCTGGACATTTTGGGTTTCCCAACATATTATTAATGTAAACAATTTTATATATATATATTGTAAAACAGCGTTTGTTAGACAATTTCAAGCAAGAGTGTGAGATTTTTTTGTTTCGTCACCAAAATGTGTTTTATACAGGCATGTTGTAGATCACTTCCCATTGCAAACTTATCTTTCAAAACCAATTCCTGCTAATTATAAAAAGGCTATTGTTAAATTACGTTTATCTTCGCATTGTCTTCTTATCAATCAGGCAGACACAGACATGCTCCATGTCAGCTTCGAACTTGCCCTGTGTGTCTTAATGACATCAAGGACGAATATCATTTCATGTTATAATGCCCCTTGTATAATGATTGGAGAACCAAATATATTAAGCCCTATTATCGAATAAATCCATTCCTCTTTAAATTAGTTATAATTCTATCATCTGTAAATACGAAAGAATTATTGTGTAATTTAGGAAAGTTTGTCCATCAAGCAAACATATTATGAGCAAATTATTTAGTAGATAATTAAATGTTGTATTAGTGGAATGGCCCTGGAAATATTTGTTGTAACCAAGTTTAATGCAAAGGTTGTATCTATAAACTGTATCAGTTTAGATCAATAAAGAATTACGAATTACACAATAAGTTTAATGTAATTAACACATACACAATGAAGTTTGACGTAATTAACACATACACAATGAAGTTTGACCTAATTAACACATACACAATGAAGTTGAATGTAAGGATGACTGAGAGTTGATCAGGAAGAGGTGACAACAGCTTTGGTGATTTTTATATCATCAACAGGTTTATCATTTTGGTCTGTTTCACAAAGTCCAATTCTTTGCACTACTTGCATGCCAGTTGACACCCGTCCAAATATGGTATGTTTGCCATCAAGCCACTGCGTGGGAGCTAGTGTTATGAAAAACTGACTTCCGTTTGTGTTGGGTCCACTGTTAGCCATAGACAGAATCCCAGCACCTGTAAATAAACAACGCTAGTACATGTACTGGGAATACAGAAATAACATCCTAAAGCAGTAGTTTGTTCCTACAATTTTTTGCAAATTTTCCAAAACAAGAAAAGTTGTGAAAATCAACAATAACATGATTCTGTTTAACATTGTAGTTTTTCAATTGATGTAAAAGATGTACTTCTATTACAAAATTGACAATAATATAGTGTTAACTTAGTTTAAACTAAGTGATATTTTCTTAACATTCATCATTTGACAATGCTTATCAAAATTGATTTATAAACTATCAAATATTAATTTTGACAAAGTCAACAATTTCTCTATGGTACAGTATCACAGAAGAATACATACCTGTATGTTTAAGATCATCTGCAATCTCATCATCAAATTCCTTTCCATATATAGATGCTCCTCCTCTTCCTAAAACATATTATGAAACATATCACTGAAAATGTAAGCATTTAGCTAATACTCTCTTACTGCAATTTCATCAATGATTGAAATATGTAATTGACCAATGTGAAGCTAAGGCAGTCATGATCTTTGACCCCATCTATAACATACCTGTCCCAATTTGGTCCCCACCCTTACCTTGGCTGTGTCATTTGGTTCCCACCTGCCATTATCTGTCCCTGAAGGCCCATAATACTTTAACATACCTGTCCCAATTTGGTCCCAACTCTTACCTTGCCTGTGTCAGTTGGTTCCCACCTGCCAATTACTGTCCCTGAAGGCCAAGCTATAACATATATACCTGTCCCATTTGGTCACTGCCCTTATCTTACCTGTCCCAGTCGGTCCCCGCTCTTATCTTACCTGTCCCATTGGGTCCGAAGCCTTATCCAACTTGTCAGGCTGGGTCCCCACTCTTACCTGACCTGTCCTAGTGGGTCCCCACTCTTACCTGACCTGTCCTAGTAGGTCCCCACTCTTACCTTCCCTGTCCCAGTGAGGTCCCCACTCTTATCTTTCCTGCCCAAGTGGGATCCCGACCCTTATCTTACCTGTCTAAGTGGGTCCCCGCACTTATCTTACCTGTCCCATTGGGTCCCAAGCCTTATCTAACCTGTCAGGCTGGGTCCCCACTCTTACCTGACCTGTCCTAGTGGGTCCCCACGCTTACCTTCCCTGTCCCAATGAGGTCCCCACTCTTATCTTTCCTGCCCAAGTGGGATCCCGACCCTTATCTTACCTGTGCAAGTGGGTCCCCGCACTTATCTTACCTGTCCCATTGGGTCCCAAGCCTTATCTAACTTGTCAGGCTGGGTCCCCACTCTTACCTGACATGTCCTAGTGGGTCCCCACTCTTACCTTCCCTGTCCCAGTGGGTCCCCACTCTTACCTGACATGTCCTAGTGGGTCCCCACTCTTATCTTCCCTGTCCCAGTGGGTCCCCACTCTTACCTGCCCTGTCTCAGTGGGTCCCCACTCTTACCTTACCTGTCCCAGTGAGGTCCCCACTCTCATCTTTCCTGTCCAAGTGGGATCACCACCTTTATCTTACCTGTCCAGTAGGATCTCCACCCCTATCTTACCTGTCCCACTGGGATCCCCACCCTTATCTTACCTGTCCCATTGGGATCCCCACCTTTATCTTACCTTTCCAGTAGGATCCCCACCCTTATCTTACCTGTCCCAGTGGG
The DNA here is from genome assembly GCF_002113885.1 of Mizuhopecten yessoensis. Lineage (NCBI taxonomy): Eukaryota > Metazoa > Mollusca > Bivalvia > Pectinida > Pectinidae > Mizuhopecten > Mizuhopecten yessoensis. Next base: position 1,002,537 of record NW_018404790.1, on the reverse strand, counting down.
ATACCCACCCCTTGTTTTACCTGTCCAAGTGGGGTCCCCACGTGCACTCTTATCTTACCTGTCCCAGTGGGATCCCCACCCTTATCTTACCTGTCCCAGTGGGGTCTCCACCCTTATCTTACCTGTCCTAGTGGGGTCCCCACCCTTATCTTACCTGTCCCAGAGGGATCCCCACCCTTATCTTGCCTGTCTCAATGGGACTCACCCTTATCTTACCTGTCCCAGTGGGATCCCCACCCTTTCCTTACCTGTCCCAGTGGGGTCTCCACCCTTATCTTACCTGTCCTAGTGGGGGCCCCACCCTTATCTTACCTGTCCCAGCGGGATCCCCACCCTTATCTTACCAGTCCCAATGGGATCCCCACCCTCATCTTACCTGTCCCAGTGGGATCTCCACCCTTATCTTACCTGTCCCCCCACTCTTACCTTCCCTGTCCCAGTGGGGTCTCACCCCTTATCTTACCTGTCCCAGTGGGACTCACCCTTGTCTTACCTGTCCCAGTGGGATAACCACACCTTGTTTTACCTGTCCTCGTGGGGTCCCCACGTGCACTCTTATCTTACCTGTCCCAGTGGGAGCCCCACCCTTATCTTACCTGTCCCGGTGGGATCCCCACCCTTATCTTATCTGTCCCAGTGGGATCCCCACCCCTATCTTACCTGTCCCAGTGGGATCTCCACCCTTATCTTACCTGTCCTAGAGGGATCCCCACCCTTATCTTACCTTGCCCAGTGGGATCCCCACCCTTACCTTCCCTGCCCCAGTGGGTCCCCCCTCTTACCTTCCCTGTCCCAGTGGGGTCTCACCCCTTATCTTACCTGTCCCAGTGGGGGCTCCACCCTTATCTTACCTGTCCTAGAGGGATCCCCACCCTTATCTTGCGTGTCTCAATGGGACTCACCCTTATCTTCCCTGTCCCAGTGGGTCCCCCCTCTTACCTTCCCTGTCCCAGTGAGGTCCCCACTCTTATCTTTCCTGCCCAAGTGGGATCCCGACCCTTATCTTACTTGTCCCAGTGGGGCTCACCCTTATCTTACCTGTCCCAGCGGGATCCCCACCCTTATCTTACCAGTCCCAATGGGATCCCCACCCTCATCTTACCTGTCCCAGTGGGATCTCCACCCTTATCTTACCTGTCCAAGTGCGATCCCCGCCCTTACCTTACCTGTCCCAGTGAGGTCCCCACTCTCATCTTTCCTGTCCAAGTGGGATCACCACCTTTATCTTACCTGTCCAGTAGGATCCCCACCCCTATCTTACCTGTCCCAGTGGGATCTCCACCCTTATCTTACCTGTCCTAGAGGGATCCCCACCCTTATCTTGCGTGTCTCAATGGGACTCACCCTTATCTTTCCTGTCCCAGTGGGATCCCCACCCTTGCCTTACCTGTCCCAGTGGGATCCCGACCCTTATCTTACCTGTGCAAGTGGGTCCCCGCACTTATCTTACCTGTCCCATTGGGATCCCCACCTTTATCTTACCTGTCCCAGGGGGATCCCCACCCTTACCTTACCTGGCCCAGTGGGACTCACCCTTATCTTACCTGTTCCAGTGGGGTCTCCACCCTTATCTTACTGTCCCAGTGAGGTCCCCACTCTCATCTTTCCTGTCCAAGTGGGATCACCACCTTTATCTTACCTGTCCAGTAGGATCCCCACCCTTATCTTTCCTGTCCCAGTGGGATCCCCACCTTTATCTTACCTTTCCAGTAGGATCCCCTCCCTTATCTTACCTGTCCCAGTGCGGTCTCCACCCTTATCTTACCTGCCCAGTAGGATCCCCACCCTTATCTTTCCTGTCCCAGTGGGATCCCCTCCCTTATCTTGCCTGTCTCAATGGGCCTCACCCTTATCTTACCTGTCCCAGGATCCCGACCCTTATCTTACCTGTGCAAGTGGGTCCCCGCACTTATCTTACCTGTCCCATTGGGATCCCCACCTTTATCTTACCTGTCCCAGGGGGATCCCCACCCTTACCTTACCTGGCCCAGTGGGGGCTCCACCCTTATCTTACCTGTCCTAGAGGGATCCCCACCCTTATCTTACCTTGCCCAGTGGGATCCCCACCCTTATCTGACCTGTCCCAGTGGGGTCTCCACCCTTATCTTACCTGTCCCAGAGGGATCCCCACCCTTATCTTGCCTGTCTCAATGGGATCCCCACCCTTATCTTACCAGTCCCAATGGGATCCCCACCCTTATCTTACCTGTCCCAGTGGGATCCCCGCCTTGCAGCATGAAGTCCTGAATTATTCTGTGGAATTTGGTCCCGTTATAATATCCTCTCCTGGCTAGCTCAGCAAAATTTCTACACGTGCTTGGAGCATGTTTCCAGTACAGCTCAAGGACAATGGTACCCATACTGGAGGTATAGAAATAATACAAATGATGGTACTTGTAAATCTACACTGTGTTGAGAGTTTGGAAGACGCATGTGTACATTCAATCAACAAGATCAATTAAGCTTAAGAATTACATATCATGTACAAACATAGATATGCAGTAACAGTAAAACCTTTCGTCCACCATTCATCCAGAGAAATGCTGATGTTATAAAGGGGTTGGGCGATAAACACATAAAGGAGTTCGAAAAGGAGAAAAAAGTACCTAGAAATCTGTTCGTGAGATATATATACATTTGTATATGTGAGGTGGTAATGAAACAAGGGTCGATTATATCAATGTTTACTGTATTCTATTTGTTTGGATTTGAACTCATATAAGTTGTATTCTTTACCAAATGAATTAAACGAAGTGTGCATTAATGATCAGATCAAATGGATAGATACGTTAAAAAAGCATGGAATATCTACATGTTCTCACACCCTTTATACATGTATTCTTTGTTTCAATGTAATCATGTGATCTCTTGTATATATACTAAACATGTAGAATACACTTTTGTAATTGCACTACACACCAAAATTATCGTCTGCATATTGTCTGCACAATTGCCCATGGGCGATTTTAACAATTGATCGCTCTATTGTGAGATGAAACGTGCACATATATTATTATACAGTTTATGCCATTTGGTAAGATCAGTAAATTATAGAATGAAAAAGTTCAGAAGTAAATGTGAGTATATCCAATGCCGAACATTTTGTTGGGATTAAAAAATTAGGCAGTTACATTTGAAAAAAAATATAGACAATTGCTCACAACATTGCATTTCCATTGTTTGTACCCCCAACGGTATCACAACATATTATATAATCATGTGTGCTATAAGTAGAAACTGATCGTGTATAAGAGTGTCATTCAATGACTTCAACAGGATTGAATAAGTTATCAATGTGAAGTAAAGAAAGTGATTTGGCAAATATCAATTAAAGCTCATAACCTGTCACCCAATGCTGCTCTAGTTTATCCACCCTAGGCATACCACACGTACGCACACGGTGTCCCGTCATTTCACTCTCCATCCTGTTAGCCTCAGGTCATTGTGCGCTTGCCGCTTCGCTCAAAAAATCTTTTAATTGCAAAACTTTTTAGGCCAATTTAGTTGCGTGTGGATAACAGATTCTCATTTGAGGTTTTTCTAAGTCTTTCTTGCTACTTATTTTTGCATTGAACTTGTTAGGTTTGTGCATGTTTGACCAGATCTGCACACATCCTCAATACTCCAGGGGTTATGCTCTTTGCAGACTGCACCCCTGGAATATGTCATAGCAAATTTGAAGGTATGCGGCTAGCTATTTCATTGGTTTCAGGTAAAAAAAACCTGACAAATCCTAAGGACAATATCTGTCATTTAAAGATTACAGAGGAGCGACACAGGGCTTAACTGTTACGGGACCGACATCCTCAAGATGGCGCACCCTGAGCCTTCGATTTTGCCATGACATATTCCAGGGTTGCAGAGAGCGAAAGTGAGTGAAACCCCTGGATAATTGAGGATGAACTGCACATAGCAGTCAGACAACACAATTTTTCATGAAACATGCATTCAAACAGGAAGGTTTTTTTATCATCATAAAACATTTAAACTAATGCTTATAACATAAAAAATATTTAGGAGAAACAAGCTTGGGCAAACTGGATTTGGGGCAAAATAAGCTCAAATACCGGTACCGTATACTTAGCTTTTAACAGAAACAAATATTACAATTTTTATATAATGTTGCTATGTTGGCGGGGCAGAGGAGGCCGGGTATTAACATCAGTACTAGGACAAAATGACCTTAAGGCATAGTGCGAAGATGATTTAACCCAGGCTAAAAAAAGGTACATTGAGGCATGCCTTTTTCATGCCTTTTTCATGCCTAAAATGTACCTTTGGCTCGAGGTACATTTTAGGCATGCCTAAAATGTACCTCTACTTCTGGGGTATTTTTAAAGTATACCTCAAATGTGCCCCGTTTGGACTCTAATTTTATCAATGTGCCTCAAATGTGCCCCATTTGGACTCTAATTTTAAAAATGTGCCTCAAATGTGCCCCATTTTGACTTAGGTCTCTTCCACATGCCTCAAATGTGCCCCATTTGGACTCTAATTTTATCAATGTGCCTCAAATGTGCCCCATTTAGACTTTGATTTTTTTAATGTTCTCCATTAGGACTTAAAGATTTCTTCCACATGCCTTAAATGTGCCCCATTTGAACTCTATTTTTATCAATGTGCCTCAAATGTGCCCCATTTGGACTTGAACTTGTTCTCAATACTGCAAAATTGCCCACTTCAAATATGTTCTTTTCAATTATTTTTTTCAGATTTGACATACTTTTAATGATATTTTTTATATAAAATTAACCATCAAAATGTCTTTTTTGAATGCCATTTGCAAAATAAAAATTATATAACAAGCTAAACGAATGAATAAATAAACTTGAACTCTGTGAATTTACCTGGTCTAATTCAGAGACATGTAAAGCCACGTATCTGTCTTATATAAAACAGAAAATTCATAAAACACATTTCTGTTTCAGTCATTGTTGCATTTAACTTTCAGTCCCAACAGCTAGAAAGACATAATTGAAAGATTTCAACGACATATTAGTGACATATTTATTAAAATGTAAAACGAAAACAATTAAACTACACAATGGAAGTTTAAA